>NW_019944259.1:66031-79878 GCF_002910315.2 Salvelinus sp. IW2-2015 | reverse complement strand
GTCTTATTGTCTTTCCCTCTCTTGTCTTGTCTCTCCTCTCCTCTCTCCCTCGTCTCTCCCTCTCCTCTCCCTCTCTGTCTTATCTCTCCTCTCCCTCCCTCCCTCTCCCTCTCCCTCTCTCCCTCTCCTCTCGCTCTCCGTCTCCGTCTCCCTCTCCGTCTTCGTCTCTGTCTCTGTCTCTGTCTCGTCTCTGTCTCTCTCTCCCTCTCGTCTGTCTCTCCTCTCCGTCTCCGTCTCCGTCTCCGTCTCGTCTCTCCCTCTCCCTCTCCCTCTCCCTCTCCCTCTCCCTCTCCCTCTCTGTCTCTCAGCATTGAGAGGAAAGCAAAGCTTTTAGGCATCTCAACAAGAACTAACAGGCTGAGAGGAAAGCGGAGCTAAAATGAGAGGATCAAGAATCAGAAGGATCAAAGAATCAGAGAATCAGAGAATCAGAGAATCAGGAATCAGAGATCAGAGAACAGAGATCGAGAATCAGAGAATCAAAGAATCAGAGGATAAAGAATCAGAGATCAGAGAATCAGAGAATCAGAGAATCAGAGAATCAAAGATGAGATCAAGAATCAGAGAATCAGAGATCAGAGAATCAGAGAATCAGAGATCAGAGGATCAGAGAATCAGAGGATCAGAGAATCAAAGAATCAGAGGATCAGAGGATCAAAGAATCAGAGGATCAACGAATCAGAGAATCAGAGGATCAAAGAATCAGAGGATCAACGAATCAGAGAATCAGGAATCAGAGAATCAGAGATCACGAACAGAAAATCAGAGATCAAGAGAATCAGAGATCAACGAATCAGAGAATCAGAGAATCAGAGGATCAGAAATCAGAGGATCAGAGAATCAAGAGATCAGAGGATCAGAGACAGAGAATCAGAGAATCAGAGGATCAACGAATCAGAGGATCAACGAATCAGAGAATCAGAGGATCAGAGAATCAGAGGATCAGAGGATCAAAGAATCAGAGGATCAGAGGATCAGAGGATCAAAGAATCAGAAGGATCAGAGAATCAGAGGATCAGATAATCAGAGAATCAGAGAATCAGAGAATCAAAGGATCAGAGAATCAGAGAATCAAAGAATCAGAGCATCAGAGAATCCAAGATAATCGGTTCATGTGAATGAGTTGTGTGTGAAAGAGAGAGAGGAGAGAGAGTTAGAGGAAAGAGATGAGAGAGAGAAGGAGGAGAGAAAGGAGGGAGTGAGAGAGAGAAAGGAGAAAGAGGAGAGAGAGAGGGAGAAAGACGAGAGAGGAGAGAGATAGGAGAGAGGAGAAAGAGGAGAGAGAAGAGAGACGGAGAGAGAGGAGAGAGAAAGAAGAGAGAGATAGGAGAGAGGAGAAAGAGGAGAGAGGGAGCGAGAGGAGAGAAAGGGGAGAGATGAGAGAGAGAGAAGAGTAAAATATATCATTCAGTTATCCTTCTATCCTCAGACAACAGTAAAAGAGGACGTGAGTCAAGACAGTTGAACAATATCCCTCTTTATTTAACTAGGCAAGTCAGTTATCAACAAAATTCTTATTTATCCATCTTCTCCCAACAGTTTAATGAAATAGAACAGAAAACAGACACATACAAATTAGATATATAAATACGGTAACGTTACCTGGCTCCTCTTCTCCCACTGACGAAGAGCAGGTGACAGGTTGCTGTGACAGGTTGCTGTCCAGGTTGCTATGACAGGTTGCTATGACAGGTGCTATGACAGGTTGCTATGACCTTTAATGTTTTCTTCCCCTGAGAAAGAGCAGGTAACAGGTTGCTATGACAGGTTGCTATGACCTTTACGTTACCTCTTCTCCCCCTGAGAAAGAGCAGGTGACAGGTTGCTTATGACAGGTTGCCTATGACAGGTTGCTATGACCTTTAACGTTACCTCTTCTCCCCCTGAAAAGAGCAGGTGACAGGTTGCTATGACAGGTTGTTATGACCTTTAATGTTACCTCTTCTCCCCTGAGAAAGAGAGCAGGTGACAGGTTGCTATGACAGGTTGCTATGACAGGTTGCTATGACCTTTAACGTTACCTCTTTTCTCCCCCTGAGAAAGAGCAGGTGACAGGTTGCTATGACAGGTTGCTATGCAGGTTGCTATGACTTTAACGTACCATCTTCTCCCCTGAGAAAGAGCAGGTGACAGGTTGCTATGACAGGTTGCTATGACCTTTAATGTTACCTCTTCTCCCCCTGAGAAAGAGCAGGTGACAGGTTGCTATGACAGGTTGCTATGACAGGTTGCTATGACTTTAACGTTACCTCTTCTCCCCCTGAGAAAGAGCAGGTGACAGGTTGCTATGACAGGTTGCTATGACAGGTTGCTCTGACCTTTCAGTGTGAGGCAGCAGACTAAGAGCAGAAGGGTGTGTGATGTCAAACCAGGAGTAAAGACACATTATGACCTTCTCACTTCTGTTCTGTTGGTTCTGTCAGTGTGTCACACACTTTCACACCTCTCCTGTGGTTGTCCGTCTGTCTGTCTGTCTGTTTTTCTACCTAGACATTTTCTCACCTCTCCTGTGGGTGTGTGCGCATGTATTTGCATGTGTGTCTCTGGCGCCCGTGTGTGTGTGTGTGTCTGTGTGTAGACTCTGCTCTGTCGCTCCTGTCAATGTGACGATCAGAGAGCTGGAGGCGAACACAGCCAAGTCACATGGGAGATACTGGAGGAGATCCCGTCATCGGATTCGCCATCACACAACAGGTAGGGAGTGGTGTGTGTTTGTGTGTCTCTGTTGTGAGTGCACGTCTGTGAGTTTGTGTTTGTGTGTGGATTAAGTCGGGAGTGGTTAGTTGAACTACAATTGTGTGATGAGTGACCTTGTCTGATTCTGAAGCCAGAAAATATGTAGCTTTGTCTCAGTGGGCCAATCAGTGGGCTAGGACGTGGCCAATAAGTGGGCTAGGACAGTGGGCATACAGTGGGCTGGGAATGGGCTAGGACGTGGGCCAAAACAGTGAACAGGAAGTGGGCCGGACAGTAGGCTAGGACAGTGGGCCAATACAGTGGGCCAGGACAGTGGGCAGGACAGTAGCTAGGAGTTGGCCAATACAGTGGCTGGACAGTGGGCCAATACAGTGGGCTGGATCAGTGGGCAGGACAGTGGGCCAAAACAGTGACAAGAAAGTGGGCCAGGACAGTAGGCTACATGTGGGCAATACATGGCCAGGACATGGGCCAGCAGTAAGACTAGGACAGTGGGGCCAATACAGTGGGCCAGGACAGTGGACCTAGGACAGTGGGCCAATACAGTGGGCTAGGGAAGTGGCATACATGAACAGGACAGTGGAAGACAGTGGGCTAATACAGTGGACAGAAGTGGAGGACAGTGGCAATACAGTGGGCAATACAGTGGGCTGACAGTGGGCCAACAGTGGGCATACATGGGCAGGACAGTGGCCAGGAAGTGGGCCAATACAGTGGGCCAATACAGTGGCCTAGGACAGTGGGCACAGGACAGTAGGCTAGGACAGTGGCAATACGTGGCCAGGACAGTGGCTAGGAAGTGGGCATAAGTGGCAGGACAGTGGGCAGACAGTGGATACATGGGCTAGGACAGTGGGCCATTGAATAGGACAGTGGAAGACAGTGGAATACAGTGGACCAGGACATGGGCCAGGAAGTGGGCCAATACAGTGGGCAATACAGTGGCTAGGACAGTGGGCCAAAACAGTGGGCCAATAGTGGGCAGGAGTGGCCAGGACAGTGGGCCAATACGTGGCCATACAGTGGCCAGGACAGTGGGCCAGGACATAGGCTAGACAGTGGCCATCAGTGGGCCAGGCAGTGGGCTAGGACAGTGGGCCAATACAGTGGGCTAGGACAGGCAATATGAACAGACAGTGGCAAGGACAGTGGCCAATACAGTGGGCCAATACAGTGGGCTATGCGTGGCCAGACAGGTGGGCCAATACAGTGGGCCAGGACAGTGGGCTAGGACAGTGGGCCAATACAGTGGGCTAACAGTGGGCTATACATTGAACTAGGACAGTGGGCAAGACAGTGGGCCATACATGGGCAGGACAGTGGGCTAGGAGGTGGGCTAGGACAGTGGGCAATACAGTGGGCTATGGCAGTGGGCCAATACAGTGGGCTATGGCAGTGGCCTAGACAGTGGCCAGATAGTGGCTAGCAGTGGCCTAGGACACGTGGGCTCAGGACAGTGGGGCTAGGCAGTGGGCTAGGACAGTGGGCCAATATAGTGGGCCAATAGAGTGGGCTGGGCAGTGGGCTTTGTCTCAGTGGACCAATTACAGTGGGCCTAGGGCAGTGGGTCATATACTGGCTGGGCTAGGGCGTGGGTAATACAGTGGGCCATACAAGTGGGACTAGACAGTGGGCCAATACAGTGTGGGCTAGAAGTAGGCAGTGGGCTATACAGTGGGCTAGGACAGTGGGCCAACAGTGGGTAGGAACAGTGGGCAAATACAGTGGGCTAGTGGCAATGTGGCCTAGGGACAGTGGCGCAATACAGTGGGCTAGGACAGTGGCTAGGACGTTGGGCTAGGACAGTGAGCCAATACAGTGGGCTAGGACACGTGGGCTAGGACAGTGAGCAATACAGGCCTGGACAGTGGCTAGAAAGTGGGCCAAATACAGGGCTAGGACAGTGGGCCAATACAGTGGACTAGGACAGTGGGCTAGGACAGTGGGCTAGGACAGTGGCTAGGACAGTGAGCCAATACAGTGGGCTAGGACAGTGGGCCAATACAGTGGGCTAGGGCAGTGGCCAATACAGTGGGGCTAGGACAGTGGGCCACAATAGGCAGTGGGCTAGGGCAGTGGGCCAATACAGTGGGCTAGGATCAGTGGGGTCGATACAGTGGACTCGGACAGTGGGCATGGAATAGTGGGACAATATGTGGGCATAGAAGTGGGTGGGCAGTTGGGCTTTTGTCTCAGTGGACGATACAGTGGGCTAGGGAGTGTGGCCAATTACAGTGGGCTAGGGCAGTGGGTCAATATGTGGGCTTAGGGCAGTGGGTCAATACAGTGGGCCATACAGTGGGCCAGGACAGTGGGCTATGAAAGTGGGCTAGGACAGTGGCCAATACAGGGCTAGGAGTGGGCTAGGGACAGTGTGCAAAAACAGTGGTCAGAAGTGGGCAGTAAACAGTGGCTGACATGGACAATACAGCGGGCTAGGGCAGTGGGCTAGGGCAGTGGGCTGGACAGTGGCTAGGGCGTGGTCAATCCAGTGGGCTAGGGCAGTGGGCCAATTACAAGGGCCTAAGGACAGTGGGCAATACAGTGAGCAGGACAGTGGGGCCAATACAGGGGCTAGGACAGTGGCTAGGACAGTGGCTAGACAGTGGGCCATACGTGGCCATAGAGTGGCTGGGCAGTGGGCTTTGTCCAGTGGACCAATCAGTGGGCTAGAAGTAGGTTTGTCTAAGTGGATAGGGTCAGTGGATAGGGCAGTGGGGATAGGGCAGGTGGGGATTGGTAGTGGATGGGCAGTGGATAGGGCAGTGGGTGGAGTATAAGGGCAGAGTGGTGGGATGGTCATGGATAGGGCAGAGGATAGGGAGTGGGATGGGTCAGTGGATGGCAGAGGGATAGGGCAGGGATTGGGCAGGATAGGGCAGGGATAGGGCATGGGATTGGTCAGTGGATAGGGCAGTGGGTAGGGCAGTGGATTGTCAGTGGATAGGGAGGTGGGATTGGTAGTGGCTAGGCCGTGGGCTAGGGCAGTGGGCTAGGGCAGGTTAGATATCTGATATCTGGTTTGTATCCTTGGTTTACGTCCTAAACTTAACCCAAACACCTCCTGTTGTCGTTGGCTTACAGAAGAAGGATGTGCGCATGCTGCCGATACATCCAGAAGTGAACACGACCACGCGGTCCTGTGCATTTGGGACTTTGGAGGAGGACACGGAGTACATTGTCATATTCAGAGCATCAGCAGGGAGGCAGTAGTCCCGAGTGACCCGGTCAGCTTCAGAACACCCCAGAGAGTCTGAGAAAACTGGCCTCCACAGGCCAGGTAGGTAACCACACACACACAACACGTTTTGTCTTTCCAAACACCAATCACAAAATGTTGTTTTTTCTAAATACGGAACTGAAGAAGTAAAAACCACAGGGATGTTTTCTCACAACGGGTTCCGGTCCATAAAACACCTCCAAACATCCTTTTGAAATATCCTGTTAAAACCCTCTAATAAACATCCTGTTGAAATATCTTGTTACAACACCTCCAAAAAATCCTGTTAAAATATCTGTTAAAATATCCTGTTAAAATATTCTGTTAAAAGTTCCTGTTAAAATTCCTGTTAAATATCCCTGTTTAAAATATCCTGTTAAAATATCCTGTTAAATATCCTGTTAAAATGTCCTGTTAAAATTCCCTGTTAAAATGTCCTTCGCTATGTGTACCGTTTAATTACAGAGCAAGAAGACGCCTGGCTGTCTTTGTCAGCCCCCCCCGCCCAAAAGTGTAATTCCCATTTGTAAAGCTATAGCTGTTAACTAGAGCACCTCCGTAGCACTTCCAGTTTGACTATCTCCTCTCTAGCGACCCAGATACCACAGAGAAGAGAGGGGCTTCACACCGAGAAGAGAAAGAGCTTCACACAGGAGAAGAGAAGATTTAAGCAGAGAAGAAGGGCTTCACACAAGAGATAAGAGCTTCACACAGAAGAAGGAAGAGCTTCACACAGAGAAGAGAAGGGCTTCACACAAGAGAAGAGCTTACACAGAGAAGACGAAGAGCTTCCACAGAGAAGAGAAGAGCTTCACACAGAGAAGAGAAGGGTTCAACAAGAGAAGAGCTTTACACAGAGAAGAGAAGGGCTTTCACACAAGAGAAGAGGCTTCACACAGAGAAGAGCTTCACACGAAGAGAGAAGACTTCACACGAGAAGAGAAGAGCTTCACCAGAGAAGAGCTTCACACAGAGAAGAGAAGATCTTCACACAGAGAAGAGAAGAGCTTCACAGATCTTCACACAGAGAAGAGAAGAGCTTCACACAGAGAAGGCTTCACACAGAGAAGAGCTTCACACAGGAGAAGAGCTTCACACAGAGAAGAGCTTCACACAGAGAGAGAGAGCTTCACACAGAGAAGAGACGACTTCAACAGAGAAGAGAAGGCTTCACACAGAGAAGAGAAAGCTTCACACAGAGGAGCTCACAAAGAGAGAGCTTCACACAGAGAAGAGAAGAGCTTCACACAGAGAAGAGAGCTCACACAGAGAAGGCTCACAAGAGAAGAGAGAGCTTCAAGAGAGAGAGACAGAGAGAGAGGCTCAGTGAGCACAGCCTTGCCATTGAGAAGAGTAGACAGGAAAGCCTGCTTCCCTGTAGAGCAGTGTCATTCAAAATGTTAACAATTTAATTATATGGGACTATATACAAAAACATGTTTATAAATTATTTGAAAGARACAATTTTAATGAGTAAATGTATTTATTGGTTTCTTTTCATTTTAACAATTTAATTATATGGGACTATATACAAAAAAAAAGTATAAATTATTTGAAAGATACAATTTTAATGAGTAAATGTATTTTATATTGGTTTCTTTTCATTTTGATTAGAGAAGAAAATGTAATAAAATCAAAGTTTATTTGTCATGTGCCCCAATACAACAAGTTTCACCCGTATTTCACCTTACAGTGAAATGATTACTTACAAGCCCTAACCAACAGTGCAATTTTTAAGTAAAAACATGTAATGAACTGAAGGTTATTTGTTGATGAAAAAATCTAAATGCACCAATTTTTAAGGTTGTGTCATTAGATTTGGGGTCGCAATAAGTTATTGGGGCAAAATGGTGTCCCCAGAAATTCTGGTTAAAAAATAATAAATGGTGTCCCTGATGAAAAAGTTTGAATACCACTGCCTTAGAGGAAAGGATTTTCAACAACTGCACCACAGCAGAACCCGAGACAGAGCTGCATTTCCCGACAAAAATATAAAACAATTGGAGAGTGTCATTTCATCAAATTTGAAACTCTTATTCAAGGTTTCAAAGAGGGGTGGTATACAGAGGATAGCCCTATTTGGTTAAAGACCAAGTCCTTTTTAATGGCAAGAACAACTCAAATAAACAAAGAGAAACGACAGTCCATCATTACTTTAAGACATGAAGGTCAGTCAGTGCTGAACATTTCAAGAACATTGAAAGTTTCTTCAAGTGGAGTCACAAAAACCATCAAGTGCTATGATGAAACTGGCTCTCATGAGGACCGGCACAGGAAAGGAAGACCCAGAGTTACCTCTGCTGCAGAGGATACATTCAATAGAGTTATCAGACTGAGAAATTGCAGCCCCCAAAAAATGCTTCACAGAGTTCAAGCAACAGACACATCTCAACATCAACTGTTCAGAGGAGACTGCATGAATCAGGRCTTCATGGTCSAATTGCTGCAAAGAAACCACTACTGAAGGACACCAATAACAAGAAGAGATTTGCTTAGAGTAGTTCTCTTTGACCTCATTTACATTAGTATTCAGAGCCTTTACTCAGTACTTTGTTGAAGCACCTTTGGCAGCGATTACAACCTTGAGTCTTCTTGGGTATGACGTAACAAGCTTGGCACACCTGTATTTGGGGAYTTTCTCCCATTTTTCTCTGCATAGCCCAGATTGGTGGAGTTTGGCCGGGCAGCCAGCACTAGGAAGAGTCTTGGTGGGTCCAAAGTTCTCCCATTTAAGAATGATGGAGGCCACTGTGTTCTTGGGGACCTTCAATGCTGCAGAATTTTTTTATACCCTTCCCCAGATCTGTTCCTCTCGAGCTCTATGGACAATTCCTTCAACCTTATGGCTTGGTTTTTGCTCTGGTATGCATTATCAACTGAGGGACCTTATATAGACAGGTGTGTGCTTTTCCAAATCATATCCAATCAATTGAATTTACCACAGGTGGACTCCAATCAAGTTGTTGATGAACATCTCAAGATGATCAATGGAAACAGGATGCACCTGAGCTCAATTTCAAGTCTCATAGCAAAGGGTGTGAATGCTTATGTACATAAGGTATTTCAATTTTTTATTTTTAATACTAATCTGCAAAAATGTCTAAAAAACTGTTTTTTGCTTTGTCATTATGTGGTATTGGGGTAGATTGATGAGGGGGAAAAAATAATAATAATAATAATTTAATCAATTTTAGAATAAGGCTGTAACGTAACAAATGTGGAAAAAGTCAACGGGTCTGATTTTTTCCCCGAACGCACTGTACATTTTACAGACAGTGTATTTTACATGAGTTATCTTTTGTTTGTTTTTAGTCCCAGCCTTCAGCTACCCTTAACCCCTCCTGTCTATCTCTGAACACCATCCAGTTTGATTGCTATTTGCCATATATAGTTCTGAATCTTTCTATTCACTATAGGTTCTACAGATTGTAATTAATTAATTAATGATTAAACATTTTTGCAATAAGTATTATTATATTTGATCGATTGGCTATGACCTTTTCAAATCACCCAGCAGGGCTCCAGGTTAATTTATTAATTCTTCAGCCATTCCTAAACCTGCGACCAAAAACAAGCTACATATGGACAATACCAAAACAAATGATCTAATGATTCTGTCTCTTCGTAGCAAAATCTGAAGAGCTGGGATGGTTGTAACCCCTCATATATAACATTCTATTGGTTGCAAGAATTTTCTATAATAATTTAAATTGAAACATTTTTAAGTTTTAAATCCGCATCGTTTTGTGTATCAGTTCTAAACAGTAGATGTAAAATTGCGCGACTAAGATCTCCTCTACAAAAACGTCAGAATTAATGACAGATTTCTTGAGTTATATTAGATTAATTCTGACTATTTTGAGGAAGTGTAGAGTCGTGGCCAAAAGTTTTGAGAATTACACAAATATTCATTTTCACAAAGTCTGCTGCTTCAGTGTCTTTAGATATTTTTGTCAGATGTTACTATGGAATACTGAAGTATAATTACAAGCAATTCATAAGTGTCTTGGCTTTTATTTTACAATTACATGAAGTTGATGCAAGAGCCAATATTTGCAGTGTTGGCCCTCTTTTTCAAGACCTCTGCAATCCGCCCTGGCATGCTGTCAATTAACTTCTGGGCCACATCCTGACTGATGGCATCCAATTCTTGCATAATCAATGCTTGGAGTTTGTCAGAATTTGTGGATTTTGTTTGTCCACCCGCCTCTTGAGGATTGACCACAAGTTCTCAATGGGATTAAGGTCTGGGGAGTTTCCTGGCCATGGACCGAAAATTTTGATGTTTTTTTCCCCGAGCCACTTAGTTATCACTTTTGCCTAATGGCAAGGTTCTCCATTATGCTGGAAAAGGCATTGTTCGTCACCAAACTGTTCCTGGATGGTTGGGAGATGCTCTCTGAGGATGTGTTGGTACCATTCTTTATTCATGGCTGTGTCTTAGGCAAAATTGTGAGTGAACCCACTCCCTTGGCTGAGAAGCAACCCCACACATGAATGGTTTCAGGATGCTTTACTGTTAGCATGACACAGGACTGATGGTAGCGCTCACCTTGTCTTCTCCGACAAGCTTTTTTTCCGGATGCCCCAAACAATCGGAAAGGGGATTCATCAGAGAAAATTACTTTACCCCAGTCCTCAGCAGTCCAATCCCTGTACCTTTTGCAGAATATCAGTCTGTCCCTGATGTTTTTCCTGGAGAGGTGGCTTCTTTGCTGCCCTTCTTGACACCAGGCCATCCTCCAAAAGTCTTTGCCTCACTGTGTGTGTAGATGCACTCACACCTGCCTGCTGCCATTCCTGAGCAAGCTCTGTACTGGTGGTGCCCCGATCCCGCAGCTGAATCAACTTTAGGAGACAGTCCTGGCGCTTGCTGGACTTTCTTGGGCGCCCTGAAGCCTTCTTCACAACAATTGAACCACTCTCCTTGAAGTTCTTGATGATCCGATAAATGGTTGATTTAGGTGCAATCTTACTGCAGCAATATCCTTGCCTGTGAAGCCTTTTTGTGCAAAGCAATGATGACGGAACGTGTTTCCTTGCAGGTAACCATGTTTGACAGAGGAAGAACAATGATTCCAAGCACCACCCTCCTTTTGAAGCTTCCAGTCTGTTATTCGAACTCAATCAGCATGACAGAGTGATCTCCAACCTTGTCCTCGCCAACACTCACACCTGTGTTAAAGAGAGAATCACTGACATGATGTCAGCTGGTCTTTTTGTGGCAGGGCTGAAATGCAGTGGAAATGTTTTTGGGGATTCAGTTCATTTGCATGGCAAAGAGGGACTTTGCATTATTTGTAATTCATTTGATCACTCTTCATAACATTCTGGCGTATATGCAAATTGCCATCATACAAACTGAGGCAGCAGACTTTGTGAAAATGTATATTTGTGTCATTCTCAAAACGTTTGGCCACGACTGTATACTGGCTACGGCGTCTCCAGATGGACAAACAGTACTATTGCCACTTTTTTTTTCGTTTTTCAAGTGAAGGTCTTTAAAGGGTATATGTAAGCACACTAGTTCGGCAAGTGAAAGCTACACCGGCTTTAGACAAAGTATGCCAATATCTTCTGCATTAGCTGTAACTGCCAGAATGAATGGGTRCATTAATTACCCTCCTCAACAACCTTTTTTCTCCCCAAATTCGTGGTATCCAATTGGTAGTTACAGTCTTGTCTCATCGCTGCAACTCCCGTACGGACTCGGGAGAGGCGAAGGTCGAGAGCCATGCGTCCTCCGAAACACYACCCTGCCAAGCCATACTGCTTCTTGACACACTGCTCACTTAACCCGGAAGCCAGCCGCACCAATGTGTTGGAGGAAACACTGTACAACTGGCGACCGTGTRAGCGGCGTGCATGCGCCAAGACCGCCACAGGAGTCGCTAAAGCACAATGGGACAAGGATATCCCGGCCGGCCAAACCCTCCCCAAATCCGGATGACGTTGGGCCAATTGTGCGCCGCCTCATGGGTCTCCCGGTCGCGGCCGGCTACGACACACAGCCCGGGATTGAACCCGGATCTGTAGTGACGCCTCAAGCAATGCGAAGCAGACCTCTGCACCACTCGGGAGGCCAACCTACACTTTAAAAGAAAGAGCTATTGAAGATTGTAAGTTTAAACAAAGTTTTTTATTTTTTTTATTAAAAGCTGTGGATTTTTGTCTATCTTCCCCTGATATAGAATYTATAGAATATTAGATATATATTGAAGATTGAAAGTTAAAACATTTAAAAATAAGAAAATAAAAACATGGATAATTGTCCATCCTCCTGATTCAGAAGATATTATTTCCATAGTCATGGCACACTTTGTGTGACTACTAAGAGCTTATTGATATGCATTTATGGATGAGAACGTGAACTTGCCATTTTGGGATTACCTGCTTTGCGATCTGTTGCCTACGTCAACAGCCTTAATTAAATGCRAGCGTATTAATAGCCCAGTCTATGAATTAACATCTAACTTTAACATCTCTATCTTCACTTCTCCCTCCTTAAGCAAATCATYCATCTCCGCTGGCATCTCTCTCTCTCTCCATCTTCTCTGTACCCTAATAGCTCTTGAACTAGTAACAGGTTGACATTTATTGTCCTTGAGGCAGAACTGAACGCTTCCCCCTTGGATAGGCCTGCTGCAAAGTCAAAATTGGCTATATATTCATGAAAACTGGTTTAAGGTTAGCAGTGTGGTTAAAGGTTTAAAYTAAATCAGATTMGATGACTTTGMGGCTGTGCCAGCTAGTGARCACTCTGCAGAGCTGCCTCCCGAACAAGATTCACGATGAAAAGCGCTAACCTGCGAACCAGTAGCCTAGCCCAATGCGTGTCCCAGAAGTAGCAATATAGTTCTCCCTTTGCCCAATGTTTATGTTTACAATGACCATGTATTACGTCAGAATGCCCAATGTTTATGTTTACAAGGAAATGTCTGAATTAAGTTAGAATGTTTTCCTATCGGTCTAATTTGCATAAACATTGTGATTGGTATGATACTGTAGCTATAGCGAGGGTTATCGAATGTTATCGAGTTCATTTAATGTTCATATTTGAAGATTGTCGATAGACCAGTCTCTTTGGCAAATGACAGGCGTGTAATATCAGAGATGACAACCATGGCTAGAGAACAACAAGTACCAAGTTCAAGCACTGCTGGTCTGCAGCTTTATATCTGCTGTCTGGGCACTTTCTCCTGTTGGTTTGTCTTAGCTTGATGTAGGATGCACACACACACACACACACAGAGTCACACGCAGTGCTCACACACACTTGTCTCCTCTTCCTTTCCTTGTCTCCTCTTCCTTTCCTTGTTCTCTGTCTCCATTTCCTGTCTCCTCTTCCTTTCCTTGTCTCCTCTCTCTTCTCTTTCCTTGTCTCCTCTTCCTTTTCTTTTATTCCCACCGATCTGCATGACTGTCAGCAAAACAAATCAATCCTGTTGTTTCACTTATATAAGTGCTGATGAGGAAGGGATCATTTTAAGAGTATTTGGATGTAGCCTTGGCAATTGACTATTGACCCTGTGGGTGCCTCTCAATACTCTAAAGAGTCATCCTCTTGTCAGTGCAATGAAAGAAAGGAGACAAGGGACTGGGAAAGGAGGAAAGGAAGCTACTTTGGGACAGTGGAATCCAGCCACCATTGTTGGAATTTTCGCCATTAGTGTCCTGTGTGAATGACTATCCTCTGGGCACAGACGTCAATTCAACGTCTTATTCCAAAGTCGGTGCAACGTAATTTCATTCGAATGACATGGGAAACAACATTATTCAACCAGTGTGTCGTTACCTGGGTTGTTTTTCCCAAACCCGCTCATTTATAGTCTCTCGCTGAAAGAGCTAGAACTTAAGGAGGTTTCAGACATAAAACACGACGATTACTTTAAGCGGTGTACTTAGTAGGGTCAACATAATACCTTGTCGT
>NW_019944259.1:63132-66006 GCF_002910315.2 Salvelinus sp. IW2-2015 | reverse complement strand
AGTCACACACACACCACACACACACACACACACACACACACACACACACACACACACACACACACACACACACACACACACATTTCCTGATATACACTGTCTGGAACCGTCTCTTTCCTTCTCTCCTCTTCCTTTCCTTGTCTCCTCTTCCTTTCCTTGTCTCCTCTTCCTTTCCTTGTCTCCTCTTCCTTTCCTTGTCTCCTCTTCCTTTCCTTGTTCGTCTTCCTTTCCTCTCCTCTTCCTTTCCTTGTTGTTCTTCCTCCTTTCCTTCTTTCCTCTGTTTCCTTTCCTTTCCCTTTCCTCTTCCTCTTCCTTCTTTCTTCCTCTTCCTTTCCTTGTTCCTTCCTTTCCGTTCCTCTTCCTTTCCTTGTCTCCTCTTCCTTCCTTGTCTCCTCTTCCTTGTCTCCTCTTCCTTGTCTCCTCTTCTTTCTTATTCCACCGATCTGCATGACTGTCAGCAAACAAATCAATCCTGTTGTTCACTTATATAATGCTGATGAGGAAGGGATCATTTTAAGAGTATTTGGATGTAGCCTTGGCAATTGACTATTGACCCTGTGGGTGCCTCTCAATACTCTAAAGAGTCATCCTCTTGTCAGTGCAATGAAAGAAAGGAGACAAGGGACTGGGAAAGGAGGAAAGGAAGCCTACTTTCAACAATACTGTACGTTCAACAATACTGTACGTTCAACAATACTGTACGTTCAACAATACTGTACGTTCAACAATACTGTGCGTTCAACAATACTGTACGGGAAACAATACTGTACGGTCCACAATACTGTACGGTCCACAATACTGTACGCTAAGGAACACTCCAAGAACACACACACCGTATACAATGTCAGGAGTTTTGAATCATGGACCGACTGATGACAAAGCCATATATTCAGAAAACTCTTTCAAACTGTCTAAATCTTATTTATCTGACTGATTGGTTCCATAAATGTTGTTCACGGATTGTAATTGGATTCATGCTACATAAATGTCAGGTCACGGACAATCCACCAACCTCTGTACTCCTAATGATATTGAACGGACCTATAAAATGCCGACCAAAAAAAAAAACCATCCACAGCTTGATAATGTGAAAGTTGTAGGCTATAAGCATAAAGTATTCACATCTACGGAAATATAAATCGGGGACTGTTGCTCCTGCATCGTGGTCGTGTAATGGAACAGATAGCCTACCTACCGTTCATTATATTAGCCTATCTCATCCTATCATCACAGCCTATTAAATAAATAGCCCGGTCACACACGATTCTACTTACTGTCAAATATAACCAACTGATTTACTGGTATATAGATGTTCAATAAAAAGGTGCGTGTACGGTCATTGAACTGTCAAGTCATTGATTTGGTTTATTATCGATTGATAGGGCCTATTCTCTATGCTACTATTAATCATATTACCATCAACGCATGTCAATGTACACTTACCACCGGCGGTAACGGACACCGTGAGCCAGCCCAGAACGAGCAGTGGCAGTGCCACCGCAGAGAAGCCTTGTTTCCCCATCCTTCAAACGATTTTTTACATCCTGCCTGGCCAACCGAATATCCCATTTATTCGCGTTAACGGGACCCACACCTCGGTCGGTGGCGGAGAGTTGCTTAACATTCACCGCACTAGGCTCCTTTCCTCCACCACTCGGCGTTTCCTGTTCTCGTAAGAAATCGGCGTTGGCGGTGTAGGCTAAACTTGGTCGTTGGTTGCTACAGAAACGCAACACCAGCGCTTTCAGCACCTGGGACAGAGCCGACGCCGGGAGGCACGATCGGCACGGTCACTTGTCAAATGAACACACAGACCAAAATACTGTCTTATTTGAAACGATTACCTCAGTAATGGGACACTTCCATAGTCATAAAATTCGTTACCACTGTTTGCTAACCGGTTTACCGAAGGTTAGGCTATAAACAGACTCGTTTAGGTTATTTTTCCCTTGTGCCGTGCTTCGTTACAGAGGCGCGCTCCCTGAGAGCTCGAGTGCTGGCAGAATGAAACGTACTGGCACCGGACGGCTAAATTCCTCTCTCTCTCTTCTCTGCCTCTCTGTGTTCTGTCTTGTTTCTCTCTGTTTTCTCTGTCTCTCTCTCTCCTCCTCTCTCTCTCTGTTCTCTCTCTCTTCTCTCTGTTCTCCTCTCTCATCTCGTCTCTCTCTCTCTCTCTCTCTCTCTCTTCTCTCTCTCTCCTCCTTCTCTCTCTCTCTCATCTCTCTCTTCTCTCTCTCTCTCTCCTGTTCTCTCTCTCTGGTGTTCTCTCTCTCCTCCTTCTCTCTCTGTGGTCTCTGCTCTCGTCTGCTCTCTTGGTCTCTGTTTATTCTCTGTCTCTCTCATCAGATCTCCCACCTCGTCGTCTCGATCTCATCTCCCTCACCTCCGCTCCGTGCCCAATATCAATGGGATTTATACTTCGAAGGGCCACTGGGTACTTTTACATTCATCCGGTCAGGATACATTGGTGGTTAAACCCAACCATTGGAGTACTACTTCACAAACCAATTCACCTATTTTGTTTTTTGGTCCAGCAAATTCTCGACACAATACAATAAATATCCAGTTTGTAGTCGAGGCGTAAAAATGCTGAACCTAGTAGAGACCAGTAGTAATATCATGTCTAGGGCCCTAAAGTTGTTTCTCGCGTCAGATACGTTAGGGCTCTAATTTTACCTTTGTTTCCTGCTAACTAGACAAACTCACCCTAAAGGGCTCGAGAGTTGGTTCTGAACTCAATGCGCTGACAGGGAAAACGCCTGGGACTTTTCAACAGCCTCTCAAAAGCATTCCATGCCTCCCTCCGTATAGGCCCCAGCACTCTAGCTGATTTCGTTAGCGCCTGTAATGACCTTGTTCTCCCTGTGGAAGAGC
>NW_019944259.1:54754-63107 GCF_002910315.2 Salvelinus sp. IW2-2015 | reverse complement strand
CACCCACAGAGGGATGCACGAAGTACTTAGTCTCAGCAACCCACCAATAGCCTGTATATTCTAACCATGAAATGTAGAGCGAGATGAGAGCACGACATGGTCTCATGAGCCAATATCTATAGCTCTGTCAAATATAACCAAACTGATTATACTCGGTAAGCCTATAGGTCTATCCTTGTTAAGAGGAGAGAGAGAGAGGCATCATGAGTCTGCTAGCAATCTAACCTAACACAAGCAGAGAGTGCGTGTTATATACGGTCATTGACATCGCCTCGGATGCAGAGAGAGAGATCCGAATGGTGTTACAAGCCTCAGATAGCGCTCTCCATTACTTTATGTTAGACTGGTTGAGATAGGAGAGCAGAAGAGAGATGTACTGGATGAGTGTCTTCAAAAAATTCCAATCACAAGCTGTATTCACCTTGTAGAAGCGAACAGAAAGCAGAGGCACTATGTCTCACAAGCATCCACACTCGCAGCTAAGGCACTTATCACGCTGAGCCGGAGAAGCACGGAGTAACGAGGGAGCGACCGCGTGAAGCCCAGCGTCTCAGCACAAGAAACCGAGACAAGTCCGGCAGCACTAGGCCATATGCGCTATCCTGCAGAGAGAGAGAAGAGGACTGTGCTCAAGCAATAGAGAGCCATGATCGAAACATGCCGTTATCGTTTCATGTCGCACGACGCAGTACGCACGTTACGGACTGTCTCAGCAACCACACTCCACAGCGTTATTCTTCTTGACCAAATGCATGAGCCAGATGGCACGAAGGACCTCGATGCATCGAGCTATACACCCCACCTACTCTCTAACATTTGGTACGCCGGTTAACGGGACGCCGCACTGCCACGAGCACAGTCGGACGCAGGGAAGTAGGGCGGAAGATGTTTCTGCAGAGTACACCCTTACTCACACCCTGGTAATCCGCAACTGAAGAGGAGAGACCGACTTGCGCATTGGTCCTTCTGCACGCCAAATCACCTTACCGCTTCCTGCTCGTCTCTCTTTCCTTCCCCTCCGGCTGTTTGGTTCTTTGATAAGAGACATGTGTTTTCCAATGGAGAAAATACTAAGGACTTAATTGATTTGACTCTGTAAAGAGTCTACACGCTCTTTCTTCGTTTATCTCAGGGCGTGTCCCACTCTATGAGCACATTGCTTCAGTGTAAGAAATGGGCTTGGCGGTAGTAGGTTATCACACACTCACGTTATATACCGCCTGCTGAGGTGGTAGCACTGTGAGTGCGCATGAAACGGCGATACATCGCCGTGTGGTGATAGTCGCTTGTTTTGTCGAGCTACCGTGGGACGAAGTGAGTCCGGATCGCCGTGCTGTGTGGTGCCATCGGTATGCGTGTGTAATGGTCGACTCGTGGTGTGCTCTAGCGTGTTGGTGTTGTATAGTGTGTGTGTATTGATGTGTGTGTCTACGCATGTGGTGTGTCTCGCGCGCTTCTAGAGTCCGGGATAAATTGATCTGGTCGTTGTTATGTTGTAGATCGCGGATGTTTGAGCTGTCTCTAGATAGTGGGACATCCGCTTCTCATCATGTCCTTATCCATCACACAAGTATAGATGTACCCATGCATATTCCAGCTGGCCTTATCTTAGCCTTGTTGCCCTAATAGACACACCCATGGGTTTACCTGACATGCCGCACATGGCACTTTAGCAGCCCGACTTACCTACACATCTGAGGGACTCAGTTTAGTTAGGCTCTATTACTTCTGAGTAGCTCAGTGCCGTGATCGACTGTTACTTATGAGGGCGCGCTCCCTGACTAAGTGACTCGAGCGGCGCTTACTGTCTGGAGGTAACGTTATCTTGTGACAAACATTCGTATTTTATTGATATATAGCGTCTCTGGTGCTCAAATATATCCTCTCTCTCTCTTCTCCTCTTCACCTCTCTAACTGTAGATGTGCGCGATCTTCTCTCCCTCATCACTATCTCTCTCTCTCCTGGTATATCGCCTCATGTCTCGCTTCGGTCTCTCTCTCTCTCGCCTGATTCTCCATCATGTGCCATCACCCTCCTGAGGGTTCCAGGACTTCTCTAAGCCAATTATCTCGATGAGTCATGCCTCTTCTCTTTTTGTTTGTTTGTTGTTGCAGATATACCTTGTAGTCCCCCTATCGTCCCATCTCTCTCTCTCTCTCTCTCTCTCTCTCTCTCGTTCTCTCTGCTCTGTCTCTCTCCTCTCATCTCTCGCTCTCCTCTCTCTGTGTCTCTCTCGTCTCTCTCTCTCCTCTCTCCCTTCTGTGTCGTCTGTCTCTCTCATCTCTGCCTGTGTCTCTGGAGTCTCTGTCTCCTCTCCGTCTCATCTCTCTCTCGTCTCTCTCTCCCGGAGTCCGCCACGTCTCTCGTCCTGTGTCCTCTCTCTCATCTCTCTCTGTGTGCATCTGTCCTCTGTTTATCTCTCTCTGCTCTCTGTCTGCTGTCTGCTGCTCTGCTGTCTCTGCCTCGTGTCTCGTCTCTCTCGTCTGCTCTCTCCTCTCCGTCTGTCCTCTGGTGCTCTGTCTCTGTCTCTGTCCTCCCTGTCTCTGTCTCTTGGTCCTCTCTCCTCGTCCCTCTCTCTCGTGTCCTCTCTCCTCCGGCCCTCGCCCCCTCTCCGTCCTCTCTCTCTCTGCGTCACCTCCTCCTTCTCCTTCGTCCCCTCTCGTCTGTCTCTGGTCTGCTGTCCTGCATCTCTTATCGTCTCTAATCGGAGAGGGAAGTCGCAGCGAGTCGCAAGCCGACAGTTTCACGCCGACAATTGCCATCTCCTGCGACGCAGGTGGAGCGCTTCCCGCCCTTCCCGAACAAACAGACCGTGCCACGGTTGTGGCAGCAACCGGATTAGTGACGCACGAATTCACTAAACGCAACACACACTTTCTAACCATTGTCCAGAGATGATTAATCAGATCAAACCTACTGTTTTCTTTTTGTCTGCTTTATGTATTGTACTGTAAACGTGTATTATAATCCTAAATATGGATTAGAATTGTATGGAGGCATATGGTTTAGTGTGTCTTCCACTCCCATTACCTTTTCCCTTTGTGCTACATCCTACTCAATACAAAACGAATGGCTTAAAAAAAGAACCCAACACTTGTCGTTGTRGTRGTTGTTGTTGTCGTTGTTGTRGTTGTRGTTGTCTCTAGTGCTACATGGTTGGAATAGACTACGTCTGTGATAAATGCATTTCCCCCATTGGGATCAATGAAGTCCAATTCAATTTGATATTGATTGAATGTCTTGTAGAAGTTAAATGTCCTAGCTTTAATGTGAGAACTTTAAAAATACCCTCAAAAATAGTCATGAACACGGGGAGAGATGGGGGGACTACAAGGTTATATCTGCAACAACAACAAACAAAAAAGAGATGACTCTGAGATAATTGGCTTTAAAGTCCTGAACCCTCAGAGGTTTGAATGGTGTCAGCGACATGCATCCGGGTAGTTAGAGTCCCACATACAGTAGGTAGAGAACATTGAACAGAACAAGGCTAATATCAATAAATACATTTTTGACAAAAAATACCGGTAAGAACCGTATAGTCCCAAACCATCGATGTCTCAGTAGACACTACTGGACCAGAAGGAATCGGGCTGCAGTGAGCTGCATTCAGGATGGTGTCAATGGGGACAGTAAAGGCCAGCTGGAATATCAATGGTGCTACAGTGGATGATAATACGACCACTAACCCAACACACAAACACACACACACCACACAACAATCACAGAGAAACTACTAGCAACCACCCACACCACACACACTCAAAGATACTTAATCTATGACAACCCATCCCACTCCATCATCTCATCTCACACACACACCACACCACCACAACACACCACACACACAACACACACACACACACACAACACACACACACACACACACACACACACACACCACCACACCACACACACACCACACAAACACACACACGTTCCCCCGCTCTATGTGTGTATAAATCACTAACACTGTTGTTAAAATGCATAGATAAAGAAGAAAGAGCTGTAGATTTTACAGAGTCAAATCAATAAGTCATTAGTATCACCCTAGTAAGGCCGAAGAGAGGATCACTCGTGGCGCGCCTATTGCCACATAACATCGACACGCCGCTGCACGCGCGATACCGCGCATACAGCGCACGAGATCAGACTCATCAGTGGTGATCAGTTCGCTGTGATATAACAGAGTGCTGTTGACTTACGTTCGCTGTAGAGTAAGTGTGTAGCCATATGAGTAGCTGTCTCATCTGTACACGTCGAGTAGTCAATGCCACTCTCCTCCTGAGCAGCTAACCCTATAAACCTGGAGTGTTGAGTGGCCTGATAACATTCCTCTCCCGCGTCTCCGGCGCAGGAAACCCATCGTAGAGTCGCTGGTGTAGCTGGTAGCACGCGTCCCACCGCCTTCTCGCTCTTAACAGCACCCCCTATAATCCCGAGTATGTTAGGATGGATTACAGTCTCTATCTCCCCGCGTCTCTGCAGACTCAACTCAGTTAGACCCTGTGGTGTATGTAGGCTTAGAGCAACAGTCCTCTCCTCTCTCCTGGCAGATACATGCTGGTCGATGTGTTCCGAGAACTAAACCTCTTCCGCTCGCAGTCGGTTACTCTACCACTCTGCACAGAGCTCGTGCACGCATATGTCCTTGATGAAACGCGAGTGTACGGTGCCTTATCACTCTCTGCCAGCGGCACGCGATACCCATCTGTTATGACGCGCTGTGTAGTGGTAGTCACCTCCCGAAACTGCTCCAATCTATAGACCCTCGTGGCTTCGTTATGGTCGGCTTACTTCTCTCACGCTCAGATACCATGTCCGGACTGGCTTAAGCCATAATCGGTACAAGCTCCATCTGTCGTCTGCCAGTGGGTCTATGCAGGCACATCCATCCAGCCTGACTTGCTGACCATCTTAACCCAGCGAGTTACCGTCGTGCTTCTATTTCACCACGCTTGCTCACTCTATCATCCTCTTGCAGGTAGTACATATGTGGTTGTATTCAACTCGAGCCACGACGCCTTGCTCTCTTCTCATGCTGGGAACTCACTGGATTTAGGTGGGAGTTATTGCTACTCGCTGAGAACCGTCCGCTGCCTCTCTCATTCTTAACAGCATACGAGTGATGTGGGTATTCGATCCCCCGCGCTACACAGTACTCTCTCTATACTGCCTCTCCTGAGAGTATCGTAGATGTTAGGTACGACGTCCCGCGCGCGAGACCAAGTCCCTCTCCACACGACACCTATTGTATACGGTATGGTGTATCAATCCGCGCGACAGCGTCCTACTTCCCTTACACCACCGGAGTGTAGCATGCTTAGTGTATTGCGAGCTCCGGATGCACACTACCTCTTCTCTTCAATCCCTGCACGATACTGCGATGGTAGGTGAGTTAGTCACTATGCTGAACGCACAGTCTACTTGCGTCTCCCATACTTCCTCATATCAAGCACTCACTGGATGTTATGCAAGTCTGTATTAGCGGCACCAGCATGTCCCTCTCTCTCTGCAGGATACCATGGGAAGTGTGGTTGCTGAGACAGCCCTCATTCTTCTCTCTACACCGGTGAGAGGTATATCACCAATCGCAGTGTGTCGTCCCAGCACCAGTAACTCGCTTAGTCACGTTCTGCGCATGATCACCGCAGGCTTGCCTACGCATTCTGAAGCCCTGGCGGCGTAGAGACAGTGCCACCTCTCCCCTCAGACACCGCTCTGCACTCGAATGCATGACTCTATGGGCTTGTAGTAACATGTCACCCTCACCCCACAGGATACCCAGCTGATTATTGCGCATGCTTAAACAACCCCTGCGTGCTCACGCGTTCTATGCCACCTCACAGCGGAGCTTTGCGCGCATGCGTAGACAGTCCCTTGCGCCGTTTAGTGCTCGTATCAAGTGATACTCCCAACTGCTGGACCATGAACTATAATTCCCGCTGTAGAGCGAGGCCCACGCCTAGCTTTCTCTCTCCACTTCCTAAACCCATGCGGATGTAGGTGAGTTATGATCTGACACCGAGACAGTCGCCTTGCATACAACCACTTCCCTTAAACCCGGCCAGGATAGCTAGTGGTGATTGAGTTCTTCACCGTTGCGCTGCTAACCAATCATTTCCACTTCCCGGTGTACTCGCGCTGAGCAACACTCTGACGTGCCCAATCTATAATCGGGTATCTACCGCGCGAACTCGTCCTCTCATCATTAATCCTCGGTCTTAGAGTTAGACACCACCGCTGGCACTCGATCTTAGACTCCTGAGACAGTCTCGTGCTGCTCTCATCATCGCCACGCAAGATACGCATCTTAATCGCTCTGGTAATGCTAATTACTTGAGCCTCGCGATGAGCCGTCACCCCTAAACTGGGCTCTACGTGTCGTCTATGCCAACGCGAATACCCGCAACGCGGATGGTCTGCCTATATCTGTCATGAGCGACTGAGCCTCGCCTAGTGTTTCCACTCATATTCTCTCCGCTGCTCTTAGGATACCACTCATTTAAGTGAACGGTGTGTGGTTGGTCATGTATACACACACGGCTCTTCTCATTCTTACCCTTCGGTTCTACTCCCTCTGCGAAGGGCATCCCACTACTTGATACCGAAGTCTGGTGTTGCTGAAACTGTTCCCATTCATCCCCGTGCCAGCTAATAACAATCCATCTTGTATATCTCGCTCTGAGCCTCAACGCACCTCTCCACCTCCTCTGCTCACCAAACCACAAACTGGAGGTTGTAGTAGAGTTTTATGCCTACAACCACCGCCCCTCTTCGCTCTCCTCACCTGACATGATAAACCCAATGGGTGTAAATCAGCCTGACAACAGTCCTCTCTCTCTCCCCTGGCCTGAGCTACCCAGTGTGACTTAACCTTGGGTGTTGAGCTGTTATCAATACAGCCAATCTCCCATCTCTCTCTAACTCTCTGGAGAGTCGGCAATTCGTACACGTGCTCGCATGCGCTCCAAATACAGTCCACACCCTGCGGTCGCTTAATGATGAACACCATTGTGAGTGTGTTGCTGCGCGAGCGCACAGTCCTTTCTCTCCTCTCCACCTCAGCAAACATGTGGATGATATCCACTGGGTACTCACGCCAGCTACAGCCCCATCGTATACTCTGCGGTATTCGCGAGGATACCATGTGGAGTGTATTGCTGAGACACCTTTTCCAATCTCCTCCAACATTCATTATTTTGAGCTAGCCATACTACATCTATGATAAACTAGGGCTGAGGCTGATTCACCTAACTATGTTATATCCCAAATGGTACACTATATAGTGCACTACTTTAGACCAGAGCCCTATGGAACCCTATTCCCTATATAGTGCACTACTTTAGACCAGAGCCCTATGGAACCCTATTCCCTATATAGTGCACTACTTTAGACCAGAACCCAAAGGGATTCTTCAACAGTAGGTTCTTATTTAAAGGTAGAGTCATCAGCGCATGAAAGTAAACTGCAAAATCCGCCCGACATTCCCGAAACAACTAAGAGGATGAATGGCGAGGCAAGACTTTTCTGCTGTTTTGGGGTCTCGCATAGCTCTCGTGTTTCAGCAGCGTGAAGCCCGTGCACATGCTCGCAGAAACTATGCGATACTCTGTGAGTCTGCATCGTCTTGCATCACGCTCTTCTGTAACATTTGTGGTTGCTGCTTGTGGCGTCGTCATATCGCTGAGTCTCAGTTAAAGGTCAGCTGAGGTCCATGTCTCTGCCATTCTGGCACTAACCATTCTGTCAATCTCCCTCACTGTATTGGCTTGGATACCTCAAGAGCTTGCAGCTTTTCAATGCTGCTACCCTCAGGCATCATTTCAACACTGGGTCAACGGCCCAGCGGTACTAGAAGAGTCTTCATCTGGGTTTCATGTTTCAGAAAATAAAAAGTTGATGTGCCAAAAAAAGAGCACAACATCAAATGATTTCAGAATGTGTTATTATTATTCAGTAAAAAAAAAGATAACACGTTTCGACCTCAATCAGTGGGAACTGGATACGATTCAGGTGGAAATGCAGCTTGGCTTCATTAAACTGACACGAAAGGAAGTACCTTCTAGAAGTCAACCAGGAAAGTTCCTCAGCTAGGTCACCCGTGATATAAGTCAGTATTTGACGTCCATCCATYTCTGAGGACGTCGGGAGATGACGTGGAAACCGACGTTGTGGACGGGGATGACGGACGTGGGTAAAACATCTGCCTCTGAGTTAAAAGGTTACAAGTTCAAAACTCCTGCAACAGAAAGTTATATTTCAGATTTCTGTTTTATGCCTATCCCAAACATTAAGCCTTAACTTAACCATTCGAAGTTAATGCCTAACCTTAAGAATTTGGAGTTAATG
>NW_019944259.1:44930-49720 GCF_002910315.2 Salvelinus sp. IW2-2015 | reverse complement strand
TAATGGCCTAAAACACTTAGAAATTTGACATTTACAAAAACTTCGAAATTAGACGTTTGAGAACATGGATGAACGTCTCTAATTTTGACTAGAGACTGTGAGATCTAGTTGAAGTTACATTCACTTACCCTGCGGAGTTTACTTTCCTTACCCTGCGGAGTTTACTTTCCTTACCCTGCAAGGTTTACTTTCCTTACCCCGCAGGTTTACTTTCCTTACCCTGCAGAGTTTACTTTCCTTACCCTGCAGAGTTTACTTTCCTTACCCCGCAGAGTTTACTTTCCTTACCCCGCAGAGTTTACTTTCCTTACCCCGCAGAGTTTACTTTCCTTACCCTGCAGAGTTTATTTCCTTTCCCTGCAGAGTTATCTTCCTTACCCTTGCAGAGTTTACTTTCCTTACCCTGCAGAGTTTACTTTCCTTACCCTGCAGAGTTTACTTTCCTTCACCTGCAGAGTTTACTTTCCTACCCTGCAGGTTTACTTTCCTTACCCTGCAGAGTTTACTTTCCTTACCCTGCAGAGTTTACTTTCTCTTACCCTTGCAGAGTTTACTTTCCTTTCCCTGCAGAGTTTACTTTCCTTACCCTGCAGAGTTTACTTTCCTTACCCTGCAGAGTTTACTTTCCTTACCCTGCAGAGTTTACTTTCCTTACCCTGCAGAGTTTACTTTCCTTACCCCGCAGAGTTTACTTTCCTTACCCTGCAGAGTTTACTCTCCTTACCCTGTTGAGTTTACTTTCCTTACCCCGCAGAGTTTACTTTCCTTACCCCGCAGAGTTTACTTTCCTTACCCTGCAGAGTTTACTTTCCTTACCCCGCAGAGTTTACTTTCCTCCCCGAGTTTACTTTCCTTACCCTGCAGAGTTTACTTTCCTTACCCTGTTGATTTACTCTCCTTACCCCGCAGAGTTTACTTTCCTTACCCCGCAGAGTTTACTTTCCTTACCCCGCAGAGTTTACAGATCAGACAGATGGATCTAACATCCAATCAAATCCCTAAGCCATTTCATGGTGTTGAGATCAACATTTATTTTCATAATTTTCCCAAGAAACACTGAGAGTGGATGAGGTTTTAAACAGAGCTGAATTAATCAGAGTAATCGCCTGTAAAATGATTTAATGGTGGTAGGAACAGAGTAACTCATTGCTACTTTGAAGTTATGTTATTTATCGATCCTTAAGAGAGGATTAAGAGAGGGTTAAGAGAGGGAGGGTGAGAGAGGAAGAGGGGTTAAGAGAGGGAGAGAGAGAGAGGGGTAGAGAGGAGAGAGAGAGAGGGGTTAGAGAGGGAGAGGAAGAGGGGTTAAGAGAGGGAGAGAGAGAGAGGGTTAAAGAGGGAGAGAGAGAGAGGGGTTAAGAGAGGAGAGAGAGAGAGGGGTTAAGAGGGAGAGAGAGGGAGGATAGAGAAATTATAAAATACACAGAAACAAATTCCATTGGCTATACTTAAACTCTTTAACATTATCCTCAGCTCTGCATCTTCACCAATATTTGGAACCAAAGATGGATCACCCCATCCACAAAAGTGGAGACAAATTTGACCCAATAAACTACGTGGGATATGCGTCAACAGCAACCTGGGAAAATCCTCTGCATTATCAATAACAAGCGGCTAGTTCATTTCCTCAGTGAAAACAATGTACTGAGCAAATGTCAAATTGGCTTTTTACCAAATTACCTACGACAGACCACGTATTCACCGTGCACACCCTGAGTTTACTTTCCTTACCCCGCAGAGTTTACTTTCCTTACCCCGCAGAGTTTACTTTCCTTACCCCGCAGAGTTTACAGATCAGTACAGATGAGTCTAACATCCAATCAAATCCCTAAGCCATTTTCATGGTGTTGAGATCAACATTTATTTTCATAATTTTTCCCAAGAAACACTGAGAGTGGATGAGGTTTTAAACAGAGCTGAATATGAGTTAATCCCCTGTAAAATAATTTAATGGTGGTAGGAACAGAGTAACTCATTGCTACTTTTGAGAGGGAGAGAGAGAGAGGGGTAAGAGAGGGAGAGAGAGAGAGGGAGAAAGAGGGATAGATAGAGGAAATTATAAAATATACAGAAAACAAATTCCATTTGGCTATACTTAAACTCTTTAACATTATCCTCAGCTCTGGCATCTTCACCAATATTTGGAACCAAAGATGGATCACCCCAATCCACAAAAGTGGAGACAAATTTGACCCCAATAACTACCGTGGGATATGCGTCAACAGCAACCTTGGGAAAATCCTCTGCATTATCAATAACAGCAGGCTAGTTCATTTCCTCAGTGAAAACAATGTACTGAGCAAATGTCAAATTGGCTTTTTACCAAATTACCGTACGACAGACCACGTATTCACCGTGCACACCCTAATTGACAAACAAACAAACAAAAACAAAGGCAAAGGCAAAGTCTTCTCATGCTTTGTTGATTTCAAAAAAGCTTTTGACTCAATTTGGCATGAGGGTCTGCTATACAAATTGATGGAAAGTGGTGTTGGGGGAAAAATATACGAAAATATAAAATCCATGTAAACAAACAACTAGTGTGCGGTTAAAATTAGCAAAACACACAGGGGGCTGGGGGCCGGGGGCTGAGACAGGGACTTACCCTACTAGAATCTGAAGTCAAATGTCTACTGTTTGCTGATGATCTGGTGCTTCTGTCCCCAAACTAAGAGGGCCTACAGCAGCACCTAGATCTTATGCACAGATTCTGCCAGACCTGGGCCCTGACAGTAAATCTCAGTAAGACAAAAATAATGGTGTTCCAAAAAAGGTCCAGTTGTCAGGACCACAAATATAAATTCCATCTAGACACCATTGCCCGAGAGCACACAAAAAACGATACATACCTCGGGCCTAAACATCAGCGTCACAGGTAACTTCCACAAAGCTGTGAACGATCTGAGAGACAAGGCAAGAAGGGCCTTCTATGCCATCAAAATGAACATGCAATTCGACATACCTATTAGGATCTGTCTAAAAGTACTTGAATCATTTATAGAACCCATTGCCCTTTATGGCTGTGAGGTCTGGGCTCCGCTCACCAACTAAGAAGTCACAAAATGGGACAAACACCAAATTGAGACTCTGCATGCAGAATTCTGCAAAAATATCCTCTGTGTACAATGTAAAACCCTAAATAATGCATGCAGAGCAGAATTAGGCCGATACCCGCAAATTATCAAAATCCAGAAAAGAGCTGTTAAATTCTACAACCACCTAAAAAGGAAGTGATTCCCAAACCTTCCATAACAAAGCCATCACCTACAGAGAGATGAACCTGGAGAAGAGTCCCCTAACAAGCTGGTCCTGGGGCTCTGTTCACAAACAGACCTCACAGAACCCCAGGACAGCAACACAATTAGACCCAACCAAATCATGAGAATACAAAAAGATAATTACTTAACACATAGACAGAATTAACAACAAAAACTGACCAAACTAGAACGCTATTTGGCCCTAAACAGAGAGTACATAGTGGCAGAATACCTGACCACTGTGACTGACCCAAACTTAAGGAAAGCTTTGACTATGTACAGACTCAGTGAGCATAGCCTTGCTATTGAGAAAGGCCACCGTAGGCAGACCTGGCTCTCAAGAGAAGACAGGCTATGTGCACACTGRCCACAAAATGAGGTGGAAACTGAGCTGCACTTCCTAACCTCCTGTCAAATGTATGACCATATTAGAGACACATATTTCCCTCAGATTACACAGATCCACCTTAGAATTCGAAAACAAATCCAATTTTGATTAACTCCCATATCTACTGGGTGAAATACCGCAGTGTGTCATCACAGCAGGAATATTTGTGACCTGTTGCCACAAGAAAAGGGCAACCAGTGAAGAACAAACATCATTGTAAATACAATCCATATTTTTGTGTATTTATTTTCCTTTTTGTCCTTTAACTATTTGCACATCATTACAACACTGTATGTATACATATATACAGTGTTAACATATAATGTTTTTTTTTTTATTATTTTAGGACTTTTGTGAGTGTAATGTTTACTGTACAGTTTAATTGTTTATTGCACTTTTGTTTATTATCTACTTCACTGGCTTTGGCAATGTTAACATATAGGTTTCCCATGCCAATAAAGCCCTTAAATTGAATTGAATTGAGAGAGAGTGTATATATATAGAGAGAGAGAGTAGAAGTAGAGAGAGTAGAGCGAGAGAGAGAGAGTAGAGAGAGAGGGGTAGCGAGAGAGGAGAGAGAGAGGGGTAGAGAGAGAGACAGGAAGAGAGAGAGGGAGAGGTAACAGATATGAGGTAACAGAGTCAGATTGGAATAGCAGGGGGCTCTGACAGGTCTGAAAGGACTTTTTGTTGTTGTTGCCACATCAGTTGCGGATTGAGGAAAAGAGGCAACTGTAGACTATTGAGATGCAGCCGGTGGATCTGACTCACATCCTCCTCATCCAATCTGGTAGCACCTGTATCCATCTGGCTGTGGGCTCGCTCTGCAGGAGAAGAGGGAGATGCGATGGAGGGAGGGAGAGGGGGATGGAGGGAGAGAGGGAGGAAGGGGAGATGGAGATGGAGGGGAGAGATGGATGGAGGGAGAGAGGGAGAGAGGGAGATGGAGGGAGATGGGGGGATGGATGGAGAGGGAGAGAAGGGAGATGGAGGGAGATGGAGGGAGGAAGAGAGGGAGATGGAGGGAGGGAATGGAATGGAGGAGGGAGAGAATGCTGCACTTTCTAAAGTGGTCCTGAATGCGGTTTGGCCATCAGGTGGAAAGGTTGTCCTGAGAGAGAGAGAGAGAGAGGGGAGGAAAATAT
>NW_019944259.1:31089-43589 GCF_002910315.2 Salvelinus sp. IW2-2015 | reverse complement strand
CTTACATCCTGGAATTAAAATAGATTTTTTGGGGGGAGTTTGTATCATTTGATTTACACAACATGCCTACGACTTTAAAGATGCAAAATATATATTTTTTGTGAAACAAACAAAAAATAAGACAAAAAAACAGAACTTGGGAGCCCATAACCATTCACCCCCCAAAGTCAATACTTTGTAGAGCCACCTTTTGCTGCAATTACAGCTGCAAGTCTCTTGGGGTACGTCTCTATAAGGTTGGCACATCTAGCCACTGGGATTTTGGCCCATTCTTCAAGGCAAAACTGCTCCAGCTCCTTCAAGTTAGATGGGTTCCGCTGGTGTGCAGCTATCTTTAAATCATACCACAGATTGTCAATTGGATTTAGTTCTGGGCTTTGACTAGGCCATTCCAAGACATTTAAATGTTTCCCCTTAAACCACTCGAGTGTTGCTTTAGCAGTATGCTTAGGGTCATTGTCCTGCTGGAAGGTGAACCTCCGTCCCAGTCTCAAATCTCTGGAAGACTGAAAAAAGTTTCCCTCAATAATTTCCCTGTATTTATCGCCATCCATCATTCCTTCAATTTGGACCAGTTTCCCAGTCCCTGTCGAGGAAAACATCCCCACAGCATGATGCTGCCACCACCATGCTTCACTGTGGGGATGGTGTTCTCAGGGTGATGAGAGGTGTGGGGTTTGTGCCAGACATAACGTTTTCCTTGATGGCCAAAAAGCTCAATTTTAGTCTCATCTAACCAGAATACCTTCTTCCATATGTTTTGGGAGTCTCCCACGTGCCTTTTGGCAAACAACAAACATGTTTGCTTATTTTTTTCTTTAAGCAATGGCTTTTATCTGGCCACTCTTCTGTAAAGCCCAACTCTGTGGAGTGTACAGCTTTTTATACCCCAACCCTGATCTGTACTTCTCCACAACTTTGTCCCTGACCAGTTTGGAGAACTCCTTGGTCTACATGGTGCTGCTTGCTTGGTGGTGCCCCTTGCATAGTGGTGTTGCAGACTCTGGGGCCTTTCAAAAAAGATGTATATATACTGAATATGTGACAGATCATGTGCCACTTAGATTGCACACAGGTGGACTTTATTTAACTAATTTTGTGACTTCTGAAGGTAATGTTGTACCAGATCTTATTTAGGGCGCTTCATAGGAAAGGGGTGCATACATATACCACTTTTCCATTTTTTATTTTTTAGAATTCTTTGAAACAAGTAATTTTTTCATTATTCACTTCACCAATTTGACTATTTTGTGTATGTCCATTACATGAATCCAAATAAAAATAAATTTTAATTAAAGGTTGTAATGCAACAAAATAGGAAAAACGCCAAGGGGGGTGAATACTTTAGGTACACATGATTAAGAAACTACACAAGACAAACAAAACGACCACAGATAACACAAAAAAATACAGTGGCAGATTGTTACATTTACACGCAGGTTATTCCCCTGCGTGTAACAAGAAGTTGCATTAACCCGAAACAGTTACAAGCAATACAAAAAAAAAAATCCTCCAATAAATGTTTAAAATGGGCGAATGTGACAAGTGTCTCAAGTTTGAGTTTAGTCTGCAGGCTATTTCCATAGGCAGGGAGCGTAACAGGAAGGCAGCCATACCCAACTCTGTGGAAATGCACATGGCCTCAAGTGTAATCCATGTTGAGACCTGGTTTTAGGAAATTTATAATTCTAATGTTGATGAGTGATGATAAATAAGAAGGTAGTTTATTCAGAAGTGCTTTATAGACAAACATGAGAGCATGTTGTTTCTCGTCTCACGGTCAGCGAAGTTCCCAACCCACATTATGATATAAAACACAGTGGTGAGTTCTGTAGCTAGCACCCGTAATAAACCTAAGTACGCAATGATAAGTAGCATCCAGCGATTTAAGTGTGGATGCCGTAGCATGCATGTAGATAATATCCCCATAATCTATAACAGACTTAAAAGTAGCTTGCACAATTTGTTTTCTATTTGTAGAGGACAAACATGTCCTGTTTCTATAGAGGAAGCCTAGCTTGATTTTTTTGCTGTTTACAAAGTTCATCAACATGCAGTTTAAAAGACAGTTTATCATCCAACCATATCCCTAAGTATTTATATGCAGAGACCTGATTAATTCGAGAGKCGTTTTTAAGCTCTTAAATGCAAGTGTATTTTCAATCAACTTTATGAACCTATTAAAAATCATGAAATGTGTTTTCTTTGCATTTAAAACAAGTTGCAACTGTWTAAAAGACCCTTGTAATATCTTAAAATCTGTCTCCAATAATGATAATGCCTGGTCAGCCGTTAAAGCAGTAGTGTACATGACAGTGTCATCAGCATATAGATGAGCTTTACACTTTCCTACCTCATTTACCTCATTTATGTAGAGAGTGAACAGTAATGGACCAAGTATAGAACCTTGCGGGACCCCTTTAACCAACTCCAATGGCTCCGACTGGATGGCTCCGACTCTAACAGCCTGACTTCTATCCTTTAGATAGTCATGAAACCAACGACAGGCATCCAATCCCAGTCCCAGTCCTATTGACGACAGCTTACCCAAAAGTATCGCATGGTCTACAGTGTCAAAAGCTTTAGACTAATTTATGAACAAGGTGGCACAGTACTTTCTATTATCTAGGACATTAGTAATATCATTTACAACACGTACAGTGGACGTAGTGGAAGGCGGGTGTGAGTGAAACACGTGACTAACATACACACGGTGAAACACGTGACTAACATACACACAGTTCTAGAAAATGTTCTGGAAAACGGTTAAAGACATGGAGAATAAACCCTCCTCTTCACAGCTGCCCATGTCCCTTAATGTTGATGATGTSYRTGTTACTGACAAGAAGCACATGGCTGAGCTCTTTAATCAACTCTTCATTAAGTCAGGATTCTTATTTGACTCAGCCATGCCTCCTTGCCTGTCTAACATTTCCTCATTATGCGACTATCCCCGATGATTCTCCCTTTTTTCCCCTGCCCCGCTACAAAGTTTCTCCCTGCAGGCAGTCACTGAAGTCCGAGGTGCCAAATGGAGCTCCTTAAACTGGACCCCAAAAAACATCTGGGTTCAGATGGTTTAGACCCTTTCTTCTTTAAGGTTGCTTCCCCTGTCATCACCAAGGCCTATCTGCCATCATCACCAAGCCTATCTCTGACCTTTTTAACCTGTCTCTCCTTTCTGGGAGGTTCCCATTGCTTGGAAGGCAGCCATGGTTCATCCTTTATTTAAAGGGGGAGATCAAGATGATCCTAACTGTTATAGGCTATTTCTATTTTGCTATGTTTCTCCAAAGTGTTGGAAAAACTTGCCATTAATCAACTGACTGGCTTTTCTTGATGTCTATAGTATCTCTCTCTGGTTTGCAATCTGGTTCCGCTCAGGTTATGGATGTGTAACTGCAACCTTAAAAGTCCTCAATGATGTCACCATTGCCTTGATTCTAAGCAATATTGTGCTGCTCTTTGTATTGACTTGGCCAAAGCTTTTGATACGGTAGACTATTCCATTCTTGTGGGCCGGCTAAGGAGTATTGATGTCTCTGAGGGGTTTTTGATGCTGGTTTGCTAACTACCTCTCTCAAAGAGTGCAGTGTATAAAGTCAGAAAATCTGCTGTCTCAGCCACTGCCTGTCACAAAGGGAGTACCCAAGGCTCAATCCTAGGCCCCACGCTCTTGTCAATTTACATACAACAACATAGCTCAGGCAGTAGGAAGCTCTCTCATCCATTTATATGCAGATGATACAGTCTTATACTCAGCTGGCCCCGCCCGGATTTTGTGTTATTAAATGCTCTACAACAAAGCTTTCTTAGTGTCCAACAAGCTTGCTCTACCCTTAACCTTGTTCTGAACACCTCCAAAACAAAGGTCATGTGGTTTGGTAAGAAGAATGCCCCTCGCCCCACCGGTGTGATTACTACTCTCTGAGGGTTTAGAGCTTGAGGTTGTCACCTCATACAAGTACTTGGGAGTATAGCTAGACGGTACACTGTCCTTCTCTCAGCACATATCAAAGCTGCAGGCTAAAGTTAAATCTAGACTTGGTTTCCTCTATCGTAATCTCTCCTCTTTCACCCCAGCTGCCAAACTAACCCTGATTCAGATGACCATCCTACCCATGCTACATTACGGAGACATAATTTATAGATCGGCAGGTAAGGGTGCTCTCGAGCTGTTAGATGTTCCTTACCATTCAACCATCAGATTTGCCACCAATGCTCCTTATAGGACACATCACTGCACTCTATACTCCTCTGTAAACTGATTATCTCTGTATACCCGTCGCAACCCACTGGTTGATGCTTATTTATAAAACCCTCTTAGGCCTCACTCCCCCTATCTGAGATATCTACTGCAGCCCTCATTCTCCACATACAAACCTGTTCTGCACAGTCACATTCTGTTAAAGGTCCCCAAAGCACACACGTCCCTGGTCGCTCCTCTTTCAGTTCGCTGCAGCTAGCGACTGGAAACGAGCTGCAACAACCACTCAAACTGGACATTTTATCTTCATCTCTTCATTCAAAGACTCAATCATGGACACTCTTACTGACAGTTGTGGCTGCTTGTGTGACGTATTGTTGTCTCTACCTTCTTGCCTTTGTGCTGTTGTCTGTGCCAAATATTGTTGTATCGGTGTTTTGTGCTGCTAACATGTTGTTTTGCATGTTGTTGTCCACGTTGTCAACAGTGAAACACGTGACTACACTACACACGGTGAAAACATGACTAACATTCACACGGTGAAACACGTGACTAACATACACACGGTGAAAGAGGTGACTAACATACACACAGTGAAACACATGACTAACAACACACGGGGAAAAAGTGACTAACATACACACTGTGAAACACGTGACTAACATACACACGGTGAAACACGTGACTTACATACACACGGTGAAACACGTGACTAACATTCACACAGTTAAACATTTTGACTAACATACACACGGTGAAACACGTGACTAACATACACACGGTGAAACCAGTGACTAACATACACACGGTGAAACACGTGACTAACATACACACGGTGAAACACGTGACTACATACACACGGTGAAATACGTGACAACATACCACACAGTGAAACACGTTGACTAACATTCACACGGTGAAACACGTGACTAACATTACACGGTGAAAACGTGACTAACATACACACGGTGAAAGAGGTGACTAACATACACACAGTGAAACACATGACTAACATACACACGGGGAAAAACGTGCTAACATACACACTGTGAAACACGTGACTAACATACACACGGTGAAAACACGTGACTTACATACATATGGTGAAACACGTGACTTACATACATACGGTGAAACACGTGACTACATACATACGGTGAAACACGTGACTAACATACACACGGTGAAACACGTGACTAACATTCACACAGTTAAACATTTGACTAACATACACACGGTGAAACACGTGACTAACATACACCACGGTGAAACACGTGACTAACATACACACGGTGAAATACGTGACTAAACATACACACAGAAACCAGAAATTCAAGTTAGGATTGGTCCCATTCTGAGGGTGTACAGTAAATAGTTAGCCTGTGATGTTCAGACTGTAAGGAGGAGAGAGGCCCAGTACATGAGATATACTCCTGCTGTTTTTATTCTGTTCAGAGGAAATCACTGTATGATCTCAATCATCACTACAGATCACTGATACTCCAATTGTTGGCAAATAACAGATGATGTCACAAAAGACAGATTATGTCACAAATGCCACGAGGTCACAAAAGACAGATGATGTCACAAAGGCACATGAGGTCACAATAGACATTATGTCACAATAGGCGTGAGGTTAACATAGGCACATGATGTCACAATAAACAGATGATGTCACAAAGGCACAGGAGGTAAAATCTTTTCGGTAAACTTTATTTTAAGGGTTCGTAATAACACATTTATTTATCATGCATTCATAAATTGTTCACCATTTATTAATCATTACTCCCACATTTATAACCATTTACTAATTTACATTTACATTTAAGTCATTTAGCAGACGCTCTTATCCAGAGCGACTCACCAGTAGGTATTTTTGCTGCCCCTAATCTAAAGTGAACACCATTTATGTTATAAATACTTTATAACATGGAGTGAGCAGTGTAATTTGTCACAACAAGATGGAGTTGGTAGCCATTCCAGCAGGTGATAGAACAACACACAACACAGGATGTTTTCAGTTCAACCAACACAGACAGTTCAACCAAAACAGACAGTTCAGCCAACACAGACAGTTCAGCCAACACAGACAGTTCAACCAACACAGACAGTTCAACCAAAACAGACAGTTCAGCCAACACAGACAGTTCAACCAACACAGACAGTTCAACCAAACAGACAGTTCAGGCAAAACACAGACAGTTCAACAACACAGACAGTTCAACCAACACAGACAGTTCAACGAACACAGACAGTTCAACAAAGCACAGACAGTTCAACCAACACAGACAGTTCAACCAACACCGACAGTTCAACCAACACAGACAGTTCCACAGACAGTTCAACTAACACAGACAGTTCCACAGACAGTTCAACCAACACAGACAGTTCAACCAAAGACAGTTCAACCAACACAGACAGTTCAACCAACACAGACAGTTCCCAGACAGTTCAACTAACACAGACAGTTCCACAGACAGTTCAACCAACACAGACAGTTCAACTACACAGACGTTCCACCAACACAGACAGTTTCCACCAACACAACAGTTCAACAACACAGACAGTTCAACCAACACAACAGTTCAGTAACACAGACAGTTCAACCAACACAGACAGTTCACCTAACACAGACAGTTCAACCACACAGACAGTTAGTTCAACCACACAGACAGTTCCACCAACACAGACAGTTCAACCAACACAGACAGTTCAACTAACCACAGACAGTTCCACCAACACAGACAGTTCCACTAACACAGACAGTTCAACCAACACAGACAGTTCAACCAACACAGACAGTTCCACAGACAGTTCAACCAGCACAGACAGTTCAGCTAACACAGACAGTCACTAACACATAACCAACGACAGTTCCACCAACACAGACAGTTCAGCAACACAGACAGTTCAACTAACACAGGCAGTTCCACCAACACAGACAGTTCAGCCAAACAGACAGTTCAACTAACACAGACAGTTCAACCAACACAGACAGTTCAACCAACACAGACAGTTCACCTAACACAGACAGTCAACCAACACAGACAGTTCAACCAACACAGACAGTTCCACCAACAAAGACAGTTCAGCCAACACAGACAGTTCAACTAACACAGACAGTTCCACCAACACAGACAGTTCAGCTAACACAGACAGTTCACCTAACACAGACAGTTCAACCAACACAGACAGTTCCACAGACAGTTCCACAGACAGTTCAACCAACACAGACAGTTCCCACCAACAAGACAGTTCCAGCCAACACAGACAGTTCCACAGACAGTTCCACAGACAGTTCAACCAACACAGACAGTTCAACCAACACAGACAGTTCAACACACAGACAGTTCCACAGACAGTTCAACCAACACAGACAGTTCCACCAACACAGACAGTTCAACCAACACAGACAGTTCAACCAACACAGACAGTTCACCTAACACAGACAGTTCAGCTAACACAGACAGTTCAACCAACACAAGACAGTTCAACCATGCACCTGTGAAGGAAAGGTAAAAAGGACGAAACACCCCCCCCCCCCCCCCCACACACACACACACACACGCAACACAACATGCAACACACACAACACACGCACAAAGGAGAGACAGCTATATAATATATTGCCTGTCAGGGACTGCTGCATGGCTCCAAGACACACGAGATGATTTATTAATATCCTGCTCCGTCTCCGTCCCTTTCTTTATTTCTTCCTTTCTGTCTTCCTCCTCTACACAGGGAGGGAGAGAAATAGAGTGTGTGTGAGTGTGTGTGTGTGTGTGTGGTGTGTGTGTGTTGTGACGTGTTTAACTATTTCTGTGGGGACCAGAAGTCCCTACAGAATAGTAAACGAACAAAAATTGACCAGCTGGGGACATTTTGTTAGTCCCCACAAGGTCAAATGCTATTTCTAGGGGTTTAGGGTTAAGGTTTAGAATTAGTTAATTATTAAGGTAGGAGCTAGGGTTAGTTGTAGGGTTAGGGTTAGGAGCTAGGGTTAGGTTTAGGATTAGGATAAAGTTTAGGTTTTGGGTTAGGGTTAGGGTTAGGGTAAGAGTATGGGTTAGGATTAGGGTTAGGTTTAGGGTTAGGGTTAGGGAAAATAGGATTTTGATGGGACTGAATTGTATGTCCCCACAAGGTTAGCTGTAAAGACTGTGTGTGTGTGTGTGTGTGGTGTGTGTGTGTGTGTGTGTGTGTGTGTTGTGTGTGTGTGTGTGTGTGTGTGTGTGGTGTGTGTGTGTGTGTGTGTGTGGGTGCGTGCAGACGTTTATGTCTGAGTTTTTTTGGTGCATTCTAGGGTTATTATAGCTCTATAAATGTAAATATTCTACCTGTGCATAGTATGCCTGTTAATATATTGTGATTGTGTTGGATAATACGTCTGACTCTAATAGCTGTATTTCTGATCAGCATGTTCATCTGACATAACATCTGGGTCATTTCAATGGATTATATCAGTCTGTTCCTGTTGGATTATAGTCTCTGTGTGATATTTGCTGTCATTCACATTCTCTCTCTCCCTTGTTCTCTCTCTCTTTCTCGCTCTCTCGCTCTCTCTTTATCCCTCTCTCTATCTCACCCTCTCTCTTGCTCTCTCCATCTCTCTCACTCTCCCTCCCTCTTGCTCTCTCCCTCTCTCTATCACTCTCACTCCCTCTCTCTCTCCTTCTCATCGCTCTCTCTCTCTTCCTCTTTCTCTCACTCTTTTCCTTCTCTACTTGTCTACCCTTCTCATATATGTGTGTATGTGCATATGTGTGTGTGTGTGTGTGTGTGTGTGTCAAATCAAATTTTATTTGTCACATAAATTCCATAAATGAACTTTTAACAAGGGACACCTGTTAATTGAAATGCATTCCAGGTGACTACCTCATGAAGTTGGTTGAGAGAATGCAAAGAGTGTGTAAAGCTGTCTTCAAGGCAAAGGGTGATTTGTTTAACACTTTTTTGGGGGGTTACTACATGATTCCATATGTGTTATTTCATAGTTTTGATGTCTTCACTATTATTCTACAACGTATAAAATAGTAAAAATAAATAAAAACCCTTGAATGAGTAGGTGTTCTAAAACTTTTGACCGGTACTGTATATAAATCTATGTGGTGGTCAGTGCCGTTTAGATAAGGAAGGAGGATTATGCACGACCTTATTTCTATTACAGTCTATTGGATGACTCTAGCTGTCGTTTACAAGCATTTACAAGCATTTCGCTACACCTGCAATAAGTGTGTGCTAAACATGCGTATGTGACCAATAACATTTGATTCGATTTGACTCTCATTCATATTCCATTCACCCAGTTGAACGTAACATCAATAGGTTCAGGCTACTACCTGATACTCTAATGTTCTCTATACCCATCATGAGGTTGCTACAACCGAGCCTATGAATTAAACTTTAAAATGTAGGTCGAGAGACAAATTTGAGGTGACAGACAGTGATATTCAAATGTTTCCTTGTCCTTGATAATCGTTCATAAAAATTTTTGAAAACTGCCAGGTTTTTTGTAATTATTGATTTTGCTTTAACTTCCCCATTAGAAACATGTCTGGTGAATCGTAGTGCACTGTTTGTCACCCATCCCTTTGTTTATGTATGTAACGGCAGATTTRCTCCTCTTCGTCTGAAGAGGAGGTGTAGCAGGGATCGGACCAAAGCGCAGRGTGGTTAGTGTTCATAATGTTTAATAACGACAAAAAACGTGAACACTACAAAATACCAAAACAACAAATGTGAAAAACCGAAACAGTCCAGAAGACAACCACCCACAAAACCCAACACAAAACAGGCTACCTAGATATGGTTCCCAATCAGAGACAATGACTAACACCTGCCTCTGATTGAGAACCACATCAGGCCAAACATAGAAACGGAAAACTAGACACACAACATAGAARGCCCACTCAGCTCACGTCCTGACCAACACTAAAACAAAGAAAACACAAAAGAACTATGGTCAGAACGTGACAATGTATAGAATTTTCAATAATATTTTCAATAATCTGGCAACCTAACCGATAGAATGAGAGGATGACATAGTATGAATATATCCAAATAAAGTAGTTAATGAAAATATTTCAATCATTATTTTAATATGTTGGTAACACGTTGTATAAAAGTGATAATTCTCTCGAAGCCGGTGTTTGGAGGATATATTGCCACGGTTTGCCGGCTCCTCGACTTCCTCTCAGGCATATCAACGCCCGTGCCAATATATCCTATAACCTGCTTCTCCGGCATTATAAGGGACAAGGTAACATTGGAGTCATATATGTGAGTCAGCGTGTGATGGCACAGCAGTTTGCACCCTACTGCTGGCAGGCAGCGGACATGGGCCCAGTCCCAATAGTAATAACCTGACTTCCTCCCCTCATCTCCTTCTCTACTGCTGGCAGGCAGCGGACATGGGCCCCAGTCCCAATAGTATAAACCTGACTTCCTCCCCTCATCTCCTTCTCTACTGCTGGCAGGCAGCAGACATGGGCCCAGTCCCAATAGTATAAGTGACTTCCTCCCCTCATCTCCTTCTCTACTGCGGCAGGCAGCGGACATGGGCCCAGTCCCAATAGTATAACCTGACTTCCCTCCCCTATCTCCTTCTCTACTGCTGGCAGGCAGCAGACATGGGCCCAGTCCCAATAGTCTAACATGACTTCCTCCCCTCATCTCCTTCTCTACTGGCTGGCAGGCAGCGGACATGGGCCCAGTCCCAATAGTATAACCTGACTTCCTCCCCTCATCTCCTTCTCTACTGCTGGCAGGCAGCAGACATGGGCCCAGTCCCAATAGTCTAACGTGACTTCCTCCCCTCATCTCCTTCTTCTCTACTGCTGCAGGCAGCAGACATGGGCCCAGTCCCAATAGTATAACATGATTCCTCCTCATCTCCTTCTCTACTGCTGGCAGGCAGCAGACATGGGCCCAGTCCCAATAGTATAAACTTCCTCCCCTCATCTCCTTCTCTACTGCTGGCAGGCAGCAGACATGGGCCAGTCCCAATAGTCTAACATGACTTCCTCCCCTCATCTCCTTCTCTACTGCTGGCAGGCAGCAGACATGGGCCCAGTCCCAATAGTCTAAACATGACTTCCCTCATCTCCTCTCTACTGCTGGCAGGCAGCAGACATGGGCCCAACCAGTCCAATAGTCTAACATGACTGCCCTCATCTCCTTCTCTACTGCTGGCAGGCAGCAGACATGGCCCACCCAGTCCCAATAGTCTAACATGAACTGCCCTCATCTCCTTCTCTACTGCTGGCAGGCAGCAGACATGGGCCCACCCAGTCCCAATAGTCTAACATGACTGCCCTCATCTCCTTCTCTACTGCTGGCAGGCAGCAGACATGGGCCCAGTCCCAATAGTCTAACCGTGACTTCCTCCCCTCATCTCCTTCTCTACTGCTGGCAGGCAGCGGACATGGGCCCAGTCCAATAGTCTAACGTGACTTCCTCCCCTCATCTCCTCTCTACTGCTGGCAGGCAGAGCGACATGGGCCCAGTCCCAATAGTCTAACGTGACTTCCCTCCTCATCTCCTTCTTCTCTCTGCTGGCAGCAGCAGACATGGGCCCAGTCCCAATAGTCTAACGTGACTTCCTCCCTCATCTCCTTCTCTATTGCTGGCAGGCAGCGGACATGGGCCCAGTCCCAATAGTCTAACATGACTTCCTCCCCTCATCTCCTTCTTCTCTACTGCTGGCAGGCAGCAGACATGGGCCAAGTCCCAATAGTCTAACGTGACTTCCTCCCTTCATCTCCTTCTCTACTGCTGGCAGGCAGCGGACATGGCCCAGTCCCAATAGTCTAACGTGACTTCCTCCCCTCATCTCCTTCTCTACTGCTGGCAGGCAGCGGACATGGGCCCAGTCCCAATAGTCTAACATGACTTCCTCCCCTCATCTCCTTCTTCTACTGCTGGCAGGCAGCGGACACATGGGCCCAGTCCCAATAGTCTAACGTGACTTCCTCCCCTCATCTCCTTCTCTACTGCTGGCAGGCAGCGGACATGGGCCCAGTCCCAATAGTCTACGTGACTTCCTCCCTCTTCTCCTTCCCTACTGCTGGCAGGCAGCGGACATGGACCTAGTCCCAATAGTCTAACGTGACTTCCTCCCCTCATCTCCTTGCCTCCATCTGGTCTGATTTAAAATAAGCAAACAGAAGAAAAGCAAATGGCACCCTATTCTCTATATGGGCTCTGGTCAAAAGTAGTGCACTATATAGGGAATAGGGTTCCATAGGGCTCTGGTCAAAAGTAGTGCACTATGTAGGGAATAGGGTGCCATTTG
>NW_019944259.1:24516-31064 GCF_002910315.2 Salvelinus sp. IW2-2015 | reverse complement strand
CCCAGTCCCAATAGTATAAACCTGACTTCCTCCCCTCATCTCCTTCTCTACTGCTGGCAGGCAGCAGACATGGGCCCAGTCCCAATAGTATAAAGTGACTTCCCCTCCCCTCTTTCCTTCTCTACTGCTGGCAGGCAGCGGACATGGGCCCAGTCCCAATAGTATAACCTGACTTCCTCCCCTCATCTCCTTCTCTACTGCTGGCAGGCAGCAGACATGGGCCCAGTCCCAATAGTCTAACATGACTTCCTCCCCTCATCTCCTTCTCTACTGCGGGCAGGCAGCGGACATGGGCCCAGTCCCAATAGTATAACCTGACTTCCTCCCCTCATTCCTTCTCTACTGCTGGCAGGCAGCAGACATGGGCCCAGTCCCAATAGTCTAACGTGACTTCCTCCCCTCATCTCCTTCTCTCTACTGCTGGCAGGCAGCAGACATGGGCCCAGTCCCAATAGTATAACATGACTTCCTCCCCTCATCTCCTTCTCTACTGCTGGCAGGCAGCAGACATGGGCCCAGTCCCAATAGTATACATGACTTCCTCCCTCATCTCCTTCTCTACTGCTGGCAGCAGCAGACATGGGCCCAGTCCCATAGTCTAACATGACTTCCTCCCCTCATCTCCTCTCTACTGCTGGCAGGCAGCAGAATGGGCCCAGTCCCAATAGTCTAACATGACTTCCCTCATCTCCTTCTCTATGATGGCAGGCAGCAGACAATGGGCCCAACCAGTCCCAATAGTCTAACATGACTGCCCTCATCTCCTTCTCTACTGCTGGCAGGCAGCAGACATGGGCCCACCCAGTCCCAATAGTCTAACATGACTGCCCTCATCTCCTTCTCTACTGCTGGCAGGCAGCAGACATGGGCCCACCCAGTCCCAATAGTCTAACATGACTGCCCTCATCTCCTTCTCTACTGCTGGCAGGCAGCAGACATGGGCCCAGTCCCAATAGTCTAAACGTGACTTCCTCCCCTCATCTCCTTCTCTACTGCTGGCAGGCAGGGACATGGGCCCAGTCCCAATAGTCTAACGTGACTTCCTCCCCTCATCTCCTTCTCTACTGCTGGCAGGCAGGCGGACATGGGCCCAGTCCCAATAGTCTAACGTGACTTCCTCCCCTCATCTCCTTCTTCTCTACTGCTGGCAGCAGCAGACATGGGGCCAGTCCCAATAGTCTAACGTGACTTCCTCCCTCATCTCCTTCTCTACTGCTGGCAGGCAGCGGACATGGCCCAGTCCCAAAGTCTAACATGACTTCCTCCCTCATCTCCTTCTTCTCTACTGCTGGCAGGCAGCAGACATGGGCCCAGTCCCAATAGTCTAACGTGACTTCCTCCCCTCATCTCCTTCTCTACTGCTGGCAGGCAGCGGACATGGCCCAGTCCCAATAGTCTAACGTGACTTCCTCCCCTCATCTCCTTCTCTACTGCTGGCAGGCAGCGGACATGGGCCCAGTCCCAATAGTCTAACATGACTTCCTCCCCTCATCTCCTTCTCTACTGCTGGCAGGCAGCGGACATGGGCCCAGTCCCAATAGTCAACGTGACTTCCTCCCCTCATCTCCTTCTCTACTGCTGGCAGGCAGCGGACATGGGCCCAGTCCCAATAGTCTACGTGACTTCCTCCCTCATTCTCCTTCCCTACTGCTGGCAGGCAGCGACATGGACCTAGTCCCAATAGTCTAACGTGACTTCTCCCCTCATCTCCTTGCCTCCATCTGGTCTGATTAAAATAAGCAAACAGAAGAAAAGCAAATGGCACCCTATTCTCTATATGGGCTCTGGTCAAAAGTAGTGCACTATATAGGGAATGGGTTCCATAGGGCTCTGGTCAAAAGTAGTGCACTATGTAGGGAATAGGGTGCCATTTGGAATGCAAGCAATGACTGACAGACCCTCGTGATCACAGTGTCTGTGTTCTGAAAGTCTGGAAAGACTTCCTGTCCTTGATACAAACACACAAATTACAGGCACCAAACAGGAAACACATACTGACACAGAGAAAAACATACTGACACAGAGGAAACATACTGACACAGAGGAAAACATACTGACACAGAGGGAAACATACTGACACAGAGGAAACATACTGACACAGGGAAAACATACTGACACAGAGAAAAGACACAGAGGAAACATACTGACACAGAGGAGAACATATGACACAGAGGAAAACATACTGACACAGGGGAAACATACTGACACAGAGGGAAACATACTGACACAGAGGGAAACATACTGACACAGAGGAAACATACTGACACAGAGGGAAACATACTGACACAGAGGAAACATACTGACACAGAGGAAAACATACTGACAACAGAGGAAAACATACTGACACAGAGGAAAACATACTGACACAGAGAAAAACATACTGACACAGAGGAAAACATACTGACACAGAGGGAAAACATAACTGACACAGAGGGAAACATACTGACACAAGAGGGAAACATACTGACACAGAGGGAACATACTGACACAGAGGGAAACATACTGACACAGAACATACTGCACAGAGGAAAACATACTGACACAGAGGAAAACATACTGACACAGAGGAAACATACTGACACAGAGGGAAACATACTGACACAGAGAAAACATACTGACACAAGAGGAAAACATACTGACACAGAGGAGAACATACTGACACAGAGGAAAAACATACTGACACAGAGGAAAACATACTGACACAGAGGGAACATACTGACACAGAGGAACATACTGACACAGAGGAGAAAACATACTGACACAGAGGAAACATACTGACACAGAGGGAAACATACTGACACAGAGGAGACAACTGACGAGAAAAACATACTGACACAGAGGAAAACATTACTTGACACAGAGGGAGAACATACTGACACAGAGGAGAACATACTGACACAGAGGAAAACATACTGACACAGAGGAAAACATACTGGACACAGAGGAAAACATACTGACACAGAGGAAAACATACTGACACAGAGGAAAAAATACTGACACAGAGAAAACATACTGACAAGAGAGGAAACATACTGACACAGAGGAGAACATCTACACAGAGGAAACATACTGACACAGAGAAAACATACTGACACAGAGGAAAACATACTGACACAGAGGAAAACATACTGACACAGAGGAAACATACTGACACAGAGGGAAACATACTGAACACAGAGGAACATACTGACACAGAGGAGAACATACGACACAGAGGAAAACATACTGACACAGAGGAAAACATACTGACACAGAGGAAAACATACTGACACAGAGGAAAACATACTACACAGAGGAGAACATACTGACACAGAGGAGAACATACTGACACAGAGGAAAACATACTGACACAGAGGAAAACATACTGACACAGAGGAAAACATACTGACACAGAGGAAAACATACTGACACAGAGGAAAACATACTGACACAGAGGAAAACATACTGACAAAGAGAACATACTGACACAGAGGAGAACATACTGACACAGAGGAAAACATACTGACACAGAGGAGAACATACTGACACAGAGGAAAACATACGACACAGAGGGAAACATACTGACACAGAGGAAAAACAACTGACACAGAGGAAACATACTGACACAGAGGGAACATATGCACAGAGGAGAACATACTGACACAGAGGAAAACATACTGACACAGAAGGAGAAACATACTGACACAGAGGAAAACATACTACACAGAGGAAACATACTGAAAGAGCGATACTGGCACAGAGGAAACTACTGACACAGAGGGAAACATACTGACACAGAGGAAAACATACTGACACAGAGGGAAAACATACTGACCAGAGGAAAACATACTGGCACAGAGGATAACATACTGACACAGAGGAAAACATACTGACACAGAGGGAAACATACTGACACAGAGGAAAACATACTGACACAGAGGGAACATACTGACACAGAGGAAAACATACTGACACAGAGGAAAACTACTGACACAGAGAACACATACTGACACAGAGGGAAACATACTGACACAGAGGAAAACATACTGACACAGAGGAAAACATACTGACACAGAGGACGACTACTTGATCTCGTCCAATAACAATCATTCCTTGTAGTTTTCTGTTGCAAAGCGTTCTTTTGTTACGGTGTTCCATAAATGTTTATTTTATCTCTATTTAACTAGGCATGTCAGTTTAGAACAAGTTCTTATTTACCGGCCAATGCTCTAACCACGCGGACCGTAGATATAAGCCTCAGTTTTATCAGGGCGTCTCAGTGTTTACAGAGAGATGGATGGATGTGATACAACAGACTGATTAAACAAAGGAGAATGCAGAGGATTGTAGAACATGGTTTTATACGTCTCTCTGGTTGTGTTCAAATCCCTAGTGCATACTTTAGACCAGGATTTATAGGGTAGTAGTGCACTACTTTAGACCAGGATTTATAGGGTAGTAGTGCACTACTTTAGACCAGGGTTTATAGGGTAGTAGTGCACTACTTTAGACCAGGGTCTATAGGGTAGTAGTGCACTACTTTAGACCAGGGTTTATAGGGTAGTAGTGCACTACTTTAGACCACGGTTTATAGGGTGCCTGCTTGATCCAATGGTACCTTTTTCTTTTGTGATTTTAATCCAATCCAACGTGGAGGTCAGGTCATATCATTAAGTCTATTGGTCGAAAGACGGAGAGAGAGGGAAGGTAGGGAAAGAGAGAGACTGACAGTGGAGCTGTCGGCTTCCACAGCCCAAATGTAGCAGTTTGCTGTTTGTGTTAACGGCAGCGCTGCTGGTGTGTGTTGTCTAGAGAACACTTGTAGAGGTGCTGCTGGCAGGCATATTGTAGGCAGGGTGGCTCATGGTTTATTCAAAAGGCACACACAGTGGTATTGTAGATAGATAATACTGTCTTATAGTAGTGCCGAATCTTACATTTACATTTTAGTAATTTAGCAGACACTCTTATCTAGAGCCACGACAGTAGTGAGTGCAAACCTTTTAGTTGGTACTGGTCCCCTGGGGGAATTGAACCCTCAACCCTGGCGTTGCAAGTGCCATGCTCTACCATCTGCTCTACGTGTTCACAGCACTCTCGTGTTTCTCGTCTAAAACAATCTAAGCTTATCTAATCAACAAAAGCATCTTTATTTATTTGTGGATTACCAAACATTAAAGTCGCTGAGTAACAATTAAGATTCATTTAATCTCTTGACATGTAATCGTTTATAATGATAATTATTTTGGAGCTCATCACTGAACAGGCTCCTCATCATTTTGGAGATGTCAAACTTTTAACCCCCCCGCTGGAACAAACATCAGCTAACTAATACTCCTATTCTGTTATTAACCCCCACTGGTCCTTCAGTGTTCTTCAGGAGACTAAACTGGTTCTTCAGGAGACTAAACTGGTCCTTCAGTGTTCTTCAGGAGACTAAACTGGTCCTTCAGTGTTCTTCAGGAGAGCAAACTGGACTTCAGTGTTCTTCAGGAGACAAACTGGACTTCAGTGTTCTTCAGGAGACCAAACTGGACTTTCAGTGTTCTTCAGGAGACCAACTGGACTTCAGTGTTTCCAGGAGACTAACTGGACTTCAGTGTTCTTCAGGAGACCAAACTGGACTTCAGTGTTCTTCAAGGAGACTAAACTGGCTTCAGTGTTCTTCGGAGACCAAACTGGACTTCAGTGTTCTTCAGTTCAGGAGACCAAACTGGACTTCAGTGTTCTTCAGAGAGACTAAACTGGTCCTTCAGTGTTCTTCAGGAGACCAAACGGACTTCAGTGTTCTTCAGGAGACCAAACTGGACTTCAGTGTTCTTCAGGAGACTAAACTGGTCCTTCAGTGTTCTTCAGGAGACCAAACTGGACTTCAGTGTTCTTCAGGAGACCAAACTGGACTTCAGTGTTCTTCAGGAGACCAAACTGACTTCAGTGTTCTTCAGGAGACCAAACTGGACTTCAGTGTTCTTCAGGAGACTAAACTGGACTTCAGTGTTCTCCAGGAGACTAAACTGGACTTCAGTGTTCTTCAGGAGCCAAACTGGACTTCAGTGTTCTTCAGGAGACTAAACTGGTCCTTCCAGTGTTCTTCAGGAGACCAAACTGGACTTCAGTGTTTCTTCAGGAGACCAAACTGGACTTCAGTGTTCTTCAGGAGACTAACTGGTCTTCAGTGTTCTTCAGGAGACCAAACCGGACTTCAGTGTTCTTCAGGAGACCAAACTGGACTCAGTGTTCTTCAGGAGACTAAACTGGTCCTTCAGTGTTCTTCAGGAGACCAACTGGACTTCAGTGTTCTTCAGGAGACCAAACTGGACTTCAGTGTTCTTCAGGAGACCAAACTGGACTTCAGTGTTCTCAGGAGACCAAACTGGACTTCAGTGTTCTTCAGGAGACCAAACTGGACTTCAGTGTTCTTCAGAGACTAAACTGGTCCTTCAGTGTTCTTCAGGAGACCAAACTGGACTTCAGTGTTCTTCAGGAGACCAAACTGGACTTCAGTGTTCTTCAGGAGACAAAACTGGACTTCAGTGTTTCTTCAGGAGACCAAAACTGGACTTTTTTTT
>NW_019944259.1:7794-19117 GCF_002910315.2 Salvelinus sp. IW2-2015 | reverse complement strand
CTTCAGTGTTCTTCAGGAGACCAAACTGGACTTCAGTGTTCTTCAGGAGACCAAACTGGACTTCAGTGTGGTGCGGGTACGTAGGAACCTAAAATCCTTAAATGTTTTATTTTTTTATTTTTATTTTCGAAATTCAGTTTTCTCCGTTTTTAGTTTTTGTAGGTTTCTGTTTTCCTCAGGTTTTTTTTCTTCAGGTTTTGCTCTCAATCACACTTTAATATTAAAAAATAAAAAAATAAATTGGATAAGTCCACAACCGTGTTTAAACCACATCAGGAGACAATTTATGAGGTATGGGAAAATCGAGAAATTGTGATTTTTTTGGGGGTGTAGTTCCACTTTTATTCCAGTGTGCACCAACAGCAAGAGGCTGTGGTTTAGTGATGTTTTTGTAGCACACATGTGATGGTAGAGACAGCTAAACAAATACCCACTGGATTGATTTAAAATAATCATGATCTCATTCTGCCAGGTAAGCTGTTTTTTGGGGGAAAAGCCTTATCTACTAGAAGACTTTTCATTATCATCATCGCTAACGGCTACACCGCTCATTTTTGTGTTAAACGCTATACAACAAAGCTTCCTTAGTGTCCAAGAAGCTTTTTCTACCCTTAACCTTGTTCTGAACACCTCCAAAACAAAGGTCATGTGGTTTGGTAAGAAGAATGCCCCTCTCCCCACCGGTGTGATTACTACCTCTGAGGGTTTAGAGCTTGAGGTAGTCACCTTATACAAGTACTTGGGAGTATAGCTAGACGGTACACTGTCCTTCTCTCAGTACATATCAAAGCTGCAGGCTAAAGTTAAATCTAGACTTGGTTTCTTCTATCGTAATCTCTCCTCTTTCACCCCAGCTGCCAAACTAATCCTGATTCAGAWGACCATCCTACCCATGCTAGATTACGGAGACATAATTTATAGATCGGCAGGTAAGGGTGCTCTCGAGCGGCTAGAAGTTCTTTACCATTCGGCCATCAGATTTGCCACCAATGCTCCTTATAGGACACATCACTGCACTCTATACTCCTCTGTAAACTGGTCATCTCTGTATACACGTCGCAAGACCCACTGGTTGATGCTTATTTATAAAACCCTCTTAGGCCTCACTCCCCCCTATCTGAGATATCTACTGCAGCCCTCATCCTCCACATACAACACCGTTCTGCCAGTCACATTCTGTTGAAGGTCCCCAAAGCACACACATCCCTGAGTCGCTGGTCTTTTAAGTTTGCTGCAGCTAGCGACTGGAACGAGCTACAACAAACACTCAAACTGGACGGTTTTATCTCAATCTCTTCATTCAAAGACTCAATCATGGACACTCTTACTGACAGTTGTGGCTGCTTTGAGTGATTTATTGTTGTCTCTACCTTCTTGCCCTTTGTGTTGTTATATGTGCCCAATCATGTTTGTACCCTGTTTTGTGCTGCTACCGTGTTGTGTTGTTACCATGCTGTGTTGTCATATGTTGCTGCCTTGCTATGTTGTTGTCTTAGGTCTCTCTTTATGTAGTGTTGTCTCTCTGGTCGTGACGTGTGTTTTGTCCTATATTTTAATTGAATTTATTAATATTTTTAATCCCAGCCCCAGTCCCCGCAGGAGGCCTTTTGGTAGGCCGTCATCGTAAATAAGAATTTGTTCTTAACTGACTTGTTTAAATAAAGGTAACATTTAAAAACATCTGCATACTAACACTCCTATTCTGTTTGTCTGATGTTCATGAGCAACTGGAAAATATCACAGTATTTATGATCAATGTATTTTCTCTGTTTCTCCTGCAGCTCATTTTAGCCATTTATCCAGTAGTGAGTTCATACACTTTAGTGTATTTTATTTTGTTTCAAGTGGACTCCAGTGGGAATCAAACCCACAACCCTGCTGTTGTAGGTAACTATGCTCTACCAACAGAGCCACACAGGCTCATTCTGCCTGCTTTTGCCCGCCATTTCCAAATGATCCCAACCCGCTAGACTCTTTATAAATGTCATAACAGAGAAGTAGGTCTCATTCCCCAGGGAAAGAGAAGAGAGGGAATGAGACAGGGAACGAGAGAGAGGTCTGTCTCATTCCCTAGGGACGGAGAAGAGAGGGAATGAGATGTCAGTCTCATTCCCTAGGGACAGAGAAGAGAGGGAATGAGATGTCAGTCTCATTTCTTAGGGACAGAGAAGAGATGGAACGAGAGAGGGAACGAGAGAGGGAATGAGAAAGAGCACAGAGGACAAAACAAGCCCAGACAATCACAGAGAAATATAGAAGATGAATACAGTCATAATTCAACTCTGCTATCGGCTCTGTGCACCAAACCTGTCTCTCTTCACACTAAATGGGCTTCTCTGTGACCAGGCAAGACGCCGCTCTACTGATAAACCTTATTTCCAGGAGAGCCGCTGCGGGCCGCAGTTTCATTATTTTACACTGATAGTAAATCAGAGGTTGTTCCCCGGCCTCCTCCATTATGGTTCTATTATCTCTGGCTGCGGTAAAGGCCTTGTGTTAGAATGAACCTGTAACAATGGGAGAGCAGTAAACAGGAAGATAATTAACTGTGTTTGGACATTAACCAAAATGACCTCATTTTAGAATGTCCTTGAGGTATTTGTTTTTAATTTAGGTTTAGGATTAATGGTAATTTAGGTTTAGGATTTTAATGGTCAATTAGGTTTAGGGTTTTAATGGTAAATTAGGTTTAGGATTTTAATGGTAAATTAGGTTTAGGATGAATGGTAAATTAAAATGGGTAAAAGAACAGTTTTTGCTTTGAAGGGAGAAGCACTCGTTTGTGTACCAGTCTGTTTAGCTAACATTCCACTCCTTGTACCCCGTGTCATATGCCAGTCTGTTTAGCTAACATTCCACTCCTTGTACCCCGTGTCATATACCAGTCTGTTTAAGCTAACATTCCACTCCTTGTTACCCCGTGTCATATACCAGTCTGTTTAGCTAACATTCCACTCCTTTGATACTCCGTGTTCAATTATACCAGTCTGTTTAGCATGACAGTAGCAGCAAGGAGTGTAATGAGAGCTAAACAGACTGGTACCCAGACTAGAGAATCGCAATCTGGCCACAATATTGTGGTCCTTCGAGCTGAAAACGTCTGTGGGTGGGGTTATGACTGGATAGGTCTGTGGGAGGGGTTATGAGTGGATAGGTCTGTGGGAGGGGTTATGAGTGGATAGGTCTGTGGGCGGGGTATGAGTGGATAGGTCTGTGGGCGGGGTTATGAGTGGATAGGTCTGTGGGGGGTTATGAGTGGATAGGTCTGTGGGAGGGGTTATGAGTGGATAGGTCTGTGGGAGGGGTTATGAGTGGATAGGTCTGTGGGAGGGGTTATGAGTGGATAGGTCTGTGGGAGGGGTTATGAGTGGATAGGTCTGTGGGCGGGGTTATGAGTGGATAGGGTCTGTGGGCGGGTTATGAGTGGATAGGTCTGTGGGAGGGGTTATGATTGGAAGGCTGAATACTCCCTGAATCTTCCTAACAGAATCCAAACTAATACTGTAGCAGTACCCTCACAAGGAAAACCTCAGCTGGACCAGAGAGAGGTGGCATCGGTCCTATGTGGCTCAGTTGGTAGACTAGGGACATGTCAACATCTGGGTTGTGGGTTCGATTCCCACAGGGGCAAACCATATTAAAAAGTATCCCTGCACTACTGTAAGTCGCTTGGGATAAACTAGTCTGCTAAATGGTATATTATTACCTCTCAGAGCTAGGGCCCAGAGTTTTCCCTGATCACATGTTCTAACCAGGAAATAAAAACACGTCTGTAATCCTTGTCTCAATCCCAAATGGCAACCTTTTTTTAGAGATATTAAACTACTTTCGACCATGGCCCCCCCATAGGGTGCCGTTTAGTACGCAACCCTCAGCTCACCCCTCTCACAAACACCACCACGACGAGGTGGCATGTAGAAGTCACCATGGGCCTAATTCCACTCAGTAGACATGGACACTGTCTCTCAGTAGACATGGACACTCCCTGGAGCTGCTCAATTCAATAGGAACCAAAACAATCTATTTCCATTGTTGACCGATTATCATGACCCGATGTAGGGGTTATCAGATCGGGTCCCGTGTGGCTCAGTTGGTAGAGCATGGTGCTTGCAACGCCAGGGTTGTGGGTTCATTCCCCACGGGGTGACCAGGATGAATATGTATGAACTTTCCAATTTGTAAGTCGCTCTGGATAAGAGCGTCTGCTAAATGACTTAAATGTAAATGTAAATCAGGACCCCATCTAGGGGTTATCATGACCCGATCTAGGGGTTATCAGGACCCGATCTAGAGGTTATCATGACCCGATCTAGGAGTTATCAGGACCCGATCTAGAGGTTATCAGGACCCGATCTAGGGGTTATCATGACCCGATCTAAGGGTTATCAGGACCCGATCTAGGGGTTATCAGGACCCGATCTAAGGGTTATCATATGATTTTCAGAATGTCTCGTGGTCGGACCAACACCGCTGCAGCTCTGCCACCTTTCACCGCAGACGCAGAAGGCCGATATCGGGAGGATGAGGTGGAGAGAGACTGAGCCCATGCAAATATCTCAGATTTTTTTTTATGATGTTACTTTGACGCACGGGTGTGTCAACACACTCTGAATGACAGCGTTTAATTGTCATTAAGATGTGCCGTTGTCATTCTAAACCGTTACTCGTCTAATGCTGATTGTGTTTTCAACACACATTTGTTACTTTGGAGTTACTAGAGATACCAGAGGTACAGTTTTTTTTGCGTTTGCTTTACACAATTGTTGCTGAATTTGGCTTATTCTGTCAAAACTCTACACAACTCTACACAACACTCGGAGATAAAACATCTCACTTCTACGTCAAAATGAAACTCTGCAATCAAAATGTAATAATACTTTTTTCAAAATGGCATTTTTGTAACAAAATCATACACACATACACCATTTGATGTATTTGTTCAAAGCAGCAACAACACACTGATGTACTTTATACAAAACACTGCTGTATTTTAGTGCTTTGTAAACCTTTTTAATGTTCTCATACAGGCTTCTGTGAAAGATTGTTCCAGAGCAGGACATCTACTCACATTTCAATGAACACAAACATAGAAATGCTTCATAAGAAAATATATACAGCTTATTTTTTTGCCATTGCAGGTTTTTACAACAACAAAAAATGGCAAAGAAAAGTAGAATTACAGTACAGTAATCAATACAATATGTTACTGTAAACTCACAAAAATAATTACAGTAAAATGACATCGCAATGGTAAACAAAAAAATGGTATTGTAAAGGATTGTAAGGGATGGGGTGGATGGTTTATGGATCCCGCCTTCTGTTAGGGTCTGGCCACATCACCTCATCCACATCACAAGCAATGTCATCCCTGGCTAGGCAACGGGGAAAATATTGCCTTGTATCCAACCCTGGACTGATCCCACCTCAATGTCTCCGCATGCCTCTTCCGTTGCTTGCAGAAGAGGCAGGCGGCATGTGGTTGGCGGTCATACACTTTCCAACGCCAACCCGAAAATAATTCCTCAATCGGATTGAGAAATGGGGAGTAGCTAGAGTAAGGCGGCAAGTATACAACTGTGACGTTATCGTGGTTGGGGAACCAGTCCCTGACCAGAGCAGCCCGGTGGAAACTAACATTATCCCAGATGACACCAAACCTGGGCTGCTCTGGTCCGTCCTGTACAGCTGCATTTTGTAGTGCTTCCAGAAATATGATTATGTGTGCAGTATTGTAGGGACCTAAGATGGCGTGGTGATGGAGAACTCCTGGCAGACTAACGGCAGCACACAAGGTGATACTTCCCCCCCGCGCAGCCCAGAGACATTCACAACGGGCTCTTTGTCCTATAGCATGTCGGCCCCGACGCCTGGTTTTAGATAGATTGAATCCAGCTTCATCAATGAAAATGAACTCATGAGGCTGTGCAGCTGCATCAAAGTCCAGGACTCTCTGTAACAGAAAATACATACACACTGTACCTTGAATACGGTGTAACTCAAAACACAGGACTACAATGTCTACATTTTCACACAAGGATGGGGTGGGGGTGGGGGGTGGGTTGAGTCAGACACATTCAGTCAAAACTACAAGCTACAGGCATGGCAGGTTCCCCAACAGACAACCCCCCCCCAAACCTTCCTAGGTCACAATGCTTTGTCTGAATGTATCTCTGCAGTGCCAATAGGACACAATCTACTGCCATTACAGTATTACAGTATAGTACAATGACACTTACTTGCACGTCGTCATAGCGAAGGTCTTTGACTCTAACACGGAACCCAAACCGGGTTTGGGCGCGTGCGCCATCGTGTGTGCCATCGTGAGCCCGTGCGCCATCGTGCGCTATCGTGCATAAATTTTGTCCCCCCCCCCACACCGCGATCACGACACGCCGGTTAAAACATCAAAACAAACTCTGAACCAATGACATTAATTTGGGGACAGGTCGAAAAGCATTAAACATGTATGGCAATTTAGCTAGTTAGCTTGCACTTGCTAGCTAACGTTAAGTTGTCCAATTTAGCTAGCTTGCTGTTGCTAGCTAATTTGTCCTGGGATATAAACATTGAGTTGTTATTTTACCTGAAATGCACAAGGTCCTCTACTCCGACAATTAATCCACACATAAAACGGCCAACCGAATCGTTTCTAGTCATCTCTCCTTCTTCCAGGCTTTTTCATCGTTTAACTTATATGGTGATCGCATCTAAACTTTCATTGTATTACCACGACTACCGGCAAAACAGTTCATCTTTCAATCACCCACGTGGGTATAACCAATGAGGAGATGGCACGTGGGTACCTGCTTCTATAAACCAATGAGGAGATGGGAGAGGCAGGACTTGCAGCGCGATCTGCGTCAGAAATAGGAACGACATCTATTTTAGCCCATGGCGTCGCAGACGCTCGTTGGCGCGCACAAGCAGTGTGGGTGCAATAATTGAATAACATGGATTTCTAAATTTATTTTGCGACGTTCGCGCACGCGACGTGTCCGGTCTGGTCAGCATGTAACGCTGTTCCTCTCAAATGGAACCCTTGTACAGCTGCTTCATATCGTAAGTTGCTGTTGACGCAAGATGGCGGCAGAGTGTCGACATACTGGCACGGTTGATTATTATGGGATGTTGTGTGATCTGCGATGATTTGCTCTCTTACTTGATGCAGGCGGATGTTGTTGTTTGCCAACACTAGATTGACGACGGCCAGTTCCTGTTCATGGGTGAACAGACGTTGCCTTCCACCCTCAGGAAGTCGTCTGGAAGTTCTGTAGAAAATGCAAGAATATGATGTCATTGGTTAGGTTATTTTTTAACATACTGTACTGTCATACTGTACACAGAACATCAAAACTGTATTACGATGTACTTCACAGTACTATACCTATTTGTTTTGTTCACTGAGGAGCTTAGACCTAATATTGTAGGACATCATTGTATTGTACTGTGATGCAGAATGATGTGCAACAATTACATAGGTACATCCTAATGTAGAAGTTGAAGACATACCTGTTCTCCAGTCTAAATGTCCATATTATGGATGCTACCGTGAAGCGACTCAGGTTGGGCTGGACTCTCTGCCCAGCCTCCCTCATCTTCAGGCCATGATTTATGACATGGTCCACCAAAGTGGCCCTAATGTCGTTGGAAATATGTCTCCGTCTATTGTCTGGTCCCCTTCTTTGTCCTCGTCCTCCTCCTACTCTCTCTCTCTTCCTCTACCTCTTCCTCTCGCTCTCACTGCCTCCATGTTTGCAAGTTCCCACAAAAGAGGTGAGCTTACCCGAGTTCTATTTGTAGTACTAATGCTCAGACTAATTGGTGTTCAATTACTGTAGAAGTTTTTCATGTGTTTGTGTGTGAGTGTTGCCAATTTCAGGTATGTTTTGCATTTTGAGTAGAAGTGTTTTTCCAATGATTGCAAGAGATTTCATTCTTGAACGAAGTGTCTAATGTAAGAAACAGTGTTTAGTGTTTTGCAAGCGTGTTGCAGAATTGCAAACAAAGTGCAAAGCAGGAAATGTGTTTGTACTTTTGGTGCCTTTGATTAATTCATACCCATCCCGGATCCGGGAGCATCCTCATCAAAAAGCTGACTAGCATAGCTAGCCTAACGGGACAGGGATCTATAATAAATTTCTGAAATCACAAGTCCAATACAGCAAATGAAAGATAAACATCTTTGTGACCGCATCATTTCCGATTTTTAAAAATATTTTACAGGCGAAAACACATATGTATTTATATTAGCTAACCACAATAGCCAAACCCCAAATGGCATATTTTCACCATGTTTCCACGTTCAGGGGCTAGGTACCTTGCACAAACGCCCAAGAGATAAAATGTATACCTAAACTAGAAACACATCGGATGACAGTCTTATAACATCATGTTATACAATACATTTATGTTTTGTTCGAAAATGCTGATTTTATAGCCTACAATCCTGGTTTTACATTGTAGCCACATCCACCAATAGCACCAAAGCAGCCAGAATAATTACAGAGAGCAACGTGAAATAAATAAATACTCTTCATAAAACATTTATGAATACATGGTGTACAGCAAATGAAAGATAAACATCTGTGTGAATCCAGCCAATATTTCCGATTTTTTAAGTGTTTTACAGCGAAAACACAATATATTTCTATTAGTCCACTACAGTAGCCAAACACACAATGCTTTACTCCCTGCCAATAAGCTTGCACAAACCGACAGAATAGGAGATAAAATTAATCACTAACCTTACGAACTTCATCAGATGACAGTCTTATAACATCCTGTTTAAATACATTTATGTTTTGTTCGAAAATGTGCATATTTGAGCTGCAAATCGTGGTTATACCATTGTGTAATACGTGCAACAATTCGCGCAGAATGTCCGGAGATATTTGGGACACTCACCTAATCTGACACAAATAACTCATCATAAACTTTACATAAAAATAACTTGTTGTATGGCAAATGAAAGATACACTGGTTCTTAATGAAAACCGCTGTGTTAGATTTTAAAAAATAACTTACCACCACATCAGCTTGGTTTATTGTGAGACAGCGCTCACCAACATGGCGTAGAATAGGAGTCAAAATATTACACAGAAATACGAAATAACATCATAAAGTTGTTGTCTTACCTTTTGCTGAGCTTCCATCAGAAATGTTGTGCAAGGAGTCCTATTTCCAGAATTAATCGTTGTTGGTTTTAGAATGTCCATTTCTTTCTGTCGAATTAGCAACCTTGGCTAGCATTGTGGCGCGAAACATTCCCATCTCTCTTGGCACAAAGAACGGAAAATTCCAAAAGTCCCAATAACGTTGAAATAAACTGATAAAACTCGGTTTGAAAAATCCTACTTTATGATGTTTTTCTCCATATGTATCGAAATAAAATCAGAGCGGAGATATTCGCAGTGTATACCGAACGCCTTTTCAGAAAGAACAATGTCGAGGTCCCCGCCACGTCGTCGAAAAACAAACAAAATACCGGACTGTCCACTCCCAAAAGCTCTTATTCGGCCTCAGATCAAGCTAGACCCCCATTCAACCTTCCACTGCCCCGTTACATCTAGTGGAAGGCGTATGAAGTGCATACATATCGTATAAATAAAAGCCGTTGAATAGGCAGGCCCTGAAACAGAGCCTCGTTTTCAGATTTTTCCTTCCTGTATGGAAGTTTCTGGCCAAACTGAGTTCTGTTTTTTACTCACCAGATATAATTCAAACAGTTTTAGAAACTTCACAGTGTTTTCTATCCAATAGTAATAATAATATGCATATTGTATGATCTGAACAGAGTACGAGGCCGTTTAATTTGGGCACAATTTTTTCTAAAGTGAACAGCGCCCCCCTCATATTGACAGAATTAAGGGATGGTTACAAGAAAGTTAAGGTGATTGATGCTTTTTGTCTAAGCATTCACTTTCAGTGTGTAAGCAATCCTCAAAACACGGTATTTTTAATGGATGATGAAGGACAAACCCGGAAAATATATATTTTTAAAAAACAAACTTCTACGTAACGTCCCAAGGTCAAAAGTGAGCCACCGTGTTATAGGCACAGATACAGTGAAATGTGAATTAGAATGATGAGATTTATTATACACACACCCAGATAGATTTTATTACCCTGAAATGCCTGGAGACGTGTTGTGGTGTGTGTGTGTGTGTGTGGTGTGTGTGTGTGTGTGTGTGTGTGTGTGTGTGGTGGTGTGTTGTGTGTGTGTGTGTGTGTGTGTTGTGTGTGTGTGTGTGTGTGTGTGTGTGTGTGTGTGTGTGTGTGTGTGTGTGTGTGTGTGTGTTGTGTGTGAAGACAAGCATTAATCAAAATGGTATTTCTGCAAGGTCATGTTGCCCCTTACTATTTCCATTGCACTGGCAACAGAAGCCCGTTTATACCTGGTACTAGCACACATCCCTTTGTCCTTATATTGTCCACATTCTGACTGGGCCCATTTTCAGACGGTGTAGACCGATTAAAAGACACGTTGTGATCTGATGTGATCAGATTCTTTCTGACCACCTCAAGAGACCCATTGTGTCTGGATATCTTACAAGTGTAGACGGATCTGGACAGTGAAACCATTTAAATCATCACGAATCCCGCCTTCTAAAATCATTGACAGGTGGCACCATTGACTTATCCCTAAATATGTGTCTTCAAATATTATTTTGAAAAAATAGCCGTCAAATACTTTGCATATATCGGGGGGGGGGGGGCCAGGAAATCTGTTCACAGTGTGGACACAGTGGACGGATATGAGACATATTTAATACCTCGTGTAGACATATTTCTGAAAATGTGGTAAACATCAGAATGTGGACAAGATTAAGGACAAAGGACACTTGTTAGCGCCAGGTATAACAAGGCTAAAGTGACAGCTGGCCATGTGTGTAATAGTTAAAGGGAATCTATCCCTATTGATTACGGTATGAAGACTGAGGCTGTATCTCAAATGGAACCTATTCCCTACATAGTGCGCTAACTTTTGACCAGAGCCCTATGGAACCCTATTCCCTAACATAGTGCACTACTTTTGACCAGAGCCCTATGGAACCCTATTCCCTACATTGTGCGCTACTTTTGACCAGAGCCCTATGGAACCCTATTCCCTATATAGTGGCGCTACTTTTGCCAGAGCCTATGGAACCCTATTCCCTACATAGTGCGCTACTTTAGACCAGAGCCCTATGGAACCCTATTCCCCTACATAGTGCACTACTTTTGACCAGAGCCCTATGGAAACCCTATTCCCTATATAGTGCGTACTTTTGACCAGAGCCCCTGGACCATGGTTAAAATAGTGCACTGTGTAGGGAATAGGGTA
>NW_019944259.1:0-7378 GCF_002910315.2 Salvelinus sp. IW2-2015 | reverse complement strand
CCGGAAGGATCAGGCACATAAAAAAATATATTGCAAAGGTGGAATGCAATTACAATGCGTGGAGCAATTTCAGACATATTTCATTCATATTTAACCATTCAGAACATATTTCAGTCATATTTAATATTTCAGAAATATTTAATTTAATCTTTCAGACATATTTAATTAATATTTCAGAGACATATTTATTTATATTTCAGCATATTTCAGTATATTCGACATATTAGTAATATTTCAGACATATTTCAGTAATAGTTAATATTTTCAGATATATTTCAGTACTATTTCAGACATATTTCAGTAATATTTCAACATATTTCAGACATATTTCAGTAATATTTTAATATTTCAGACATATTTCAGAACTATTTCAGTAATATTTAATTATTTCAGACATATTTCAGACATATTTCATTAATATTTTCATTAATATTTCAGGTAAAGTTATATTTCAGACATATTTCAGTAATATTTAATATTTCCCATTAATTTTCAGAGCATATTTCAACATAATTTCAGACCTATTTCAGTAATAGTTAATATTCAGACATATTTCAGTAATATTTCACGCATATTTCTGAACACATTTCAGACATATTTTAAGGCATATTTCCATTACATGGGTTAATATTAGATGATTGCGAATAAACTTCTAATCAAATCAAATGGTTCAACTTTACAGTGAAATGCTTTACTTACAAGCCCCTAACCAACAATGCAGTTGGTTAGGGCTGTAAGTAAGCATTTCACTGTAAGTGATGCGGGGGATCGGTTAGTTTGAGGTAATATGTACATGTAGGTAGAGTTATTAAAGTGACTATGCATAGATGGTAACAGAGAGTAGCAGTGATGATTGGTGACACTGCGAGAGTTTTGGTCACATTATTGATGTACCATTGTTGTAACACAGGAATTTAGAAACTAAATGTTTAACAACTGCAGTCTGCTGACACCCATCACTGCACCACAGTATAATACACCCAATCACCTCACACGACGTATAATACACCCAATCACCTACACCACAGTCTAATACAATCACAATAACTACACCGCACAGTCTAATACACACATACCTACACCCAGTCGAATCACACACTCACCTACACCACAGTATAATAACACAATCCCTAAACCAAGTAATAACACACATCACTGACACCCACAGTCTAATACACACACTCACCTACCCCACAGTCTAATACACACAATAACCTACACCCACAGTCGAATACACACACTCACTGACACCCACAGTCTAATACACACAATAACCTACACCCACAGTCTAATACACACAATAACCCACACCCACAGTATAATACAACACTATAACCTACACCCACAGTATAATCACACAATAACCTACACCCACAGTCTAATACACACAATACACCTACACCCAGTCTAATACACACAATAACCTACACCCACAGTATATACACACAATAACCTACACCACAGTCTAATACACACACAGTTTTAAACTGAAAAACAGAGTATTCTCGCTAAAAATGGAGATTGTCACAGTATTCATGTGGTGTAAAGTTTAGTTGTACTATACGCAAAATACAAAAAACAAACAGGAACAAATGTATGTATTTAACCAGGGTATATACAAGTGGGGCAAAAAAGTATTTAGTCAGCCACCAATTGTGCAAGTTCTCCCACTTAAAAAGATGAGAGAGGCCTGTAATTTTCATCATAGGTACAAAAATCCGAAAATCACATTGTAGGATTTTTAATGATTTAATTTGCAAATTATGGTGGAAAATAAGTATTTGGTCCACCTAACAAACTGTCACGGTTCTCTAAAGTAGAACCCAGAAGCAGACAGGACAAGGAGAGTAAGACGAAGGTGAGTATTTATTTACAAGTTTAAATGTAGTGATAGAAAATCCAAGTAGCGGAGCGGGCAGCGGAGGTTGAGTTGATGGAATTGAGTAAGCAGATCAAGGAAGTAACTGAAGTCACCGACGACCAGGTAAGGGATGGGATGAGTGTTCGGGTGAATGATGTTCATGGCTAACGATCCGGCAGGGATGGATGTCAGGTCAGCGCTTATGAAGTGGAGGGGTGATGATCAGGACGAGGTGTGCAGATAGCTGATGGGATACAGGTGCGGGTACTCAGAGATCCTCCAACTAGCTACGTCGCCCGGCAACCAGACAGGGTGCGTTCCAGGACACCGGAAAAAACACTCCAGGACAGAACACAGGCAAAAACAGACTCAGGAAGCGGGATTCGTGACCCAAACAAGCAAGATTTCTGGCTCTCACAGACCTGTAACTTCTTCTTTAAGAGGCTCCTCTGTCCTCACATCGTTACCTGTATTAATGGCACTGTTTGAACTTGTTATCAGTATGAAAGACACCTGTCACAACCTCAAACAGTCACACTCCAAACTCCACTATGTAAACGTTTTTCGGTTGTTTCTTTGTTGTTTTGGTTATTTAAGTGTTCAGTTTTGATTATTAATTAAATATCAGGAACACTGACCCGCTGCACCTTGGTCCTCACCTTCTTCCACCGACGACAGCTGTTACATATTGAGAGCAGATTTTAATTGAATCCGTTTTAGAATAAGGCTGTAACGTAACAAAGGTGTGAAAAGGATTGAGGCGTCTGAATACTTTCCCCGAATGCACTGTATTACCGATATAAAAACATCAAGAGAATATATGATTTTCACTTTATGTATTAATTATAATGAATTATACGGATTGTGATACTGCAATAAAGCAAGCAATATTACAAACATCAAGTAATGGAAAGTTATTCATCAATCCAAGATCAAACTTCCAATATAGAGCTGTTTTCCACCAACTGAATTGTATCGAGTCACAAAACAATTATTTTTGTTGTTATTTTTTGAAAGTCTCAATATTCATCACGTTCTAACCTTCAGTACTTGCAAAGGTGATCCAACAGCTGGTTTTCTTTCAGCATATTCTTGCTCTTCCAATGTGAGTCTGACCTTGCTGATGGATTACCAGTGACTGTCAATCTGCTCCTCAAATCCTAAACTCATCCTGCATGTCCTCCTCTGACATTCACAGAGCGGTATGCAAGCTATTGAATTTTTCCCCTGTGATTGTAAGAAAAAACTCTAGTTTCCATCGGGGCGGAGAGAAGCACTCGTTGTCATCCAATGAAATATCCTTTACTTCCTAATTCCAGGCTCTTTCTAATGTAGAGTCTTCAGCTACCATAGACAATGTAACAGTGTTCAGTGTGTGTTGTGTGTATGTGTGTGTGTGTGTGTGTGTGTGTGTTGTGTGTGTTGTGTGTGTGTGTGTGTGTGTGTGTGTGTGTGTGTGTGTGTGTGTGTGTGTGTGTGTGTGTGTGTGTGTGTGTGTGTGTGTGTGTGTGTGTGTGTGTGTGTGTGTGTGTGTGCGTCCACAGTAATGTATAAACTCATTGGAGAGAGAACGGATGTTGTTTTGAATCATCTGCCCCCATGGTGTTATTGGGACCTGCCAAACTGCAATAGACAAAATGCTCAATTGACTGACTGCCATCTCATCTATCCTTCTCAAAGTATGTGTGTGTGTACAAGTGTGTATCCTGTGTGGTCTGACATGGAAACGTTTTGTCTCTCTGAGACACCCTCAGAGAGAATGGTATTTGTGTTTCTGTTTACTTGTTTTTGATTTTGGTCAGACCTGGGTTCAAATACTATTTCAAATATCTCAATTACTTTCACATACATTTCGAGGTGAGTATTCATCCATACTAATTAGGTGGGTGATTACATCTGTCCTATTTCACACACAACGTCTTATTAGACACACGTGCGAATTGGAAATGTAGTTATTTTAGTATATCCCACTCCCCTGAGAGTCACAGCCACCGATCAGCGGTATTGACAACAACCTGGGACAATTTTTTTTGCTCAAGAAGCACATATTGACAGATGTTTCCGTAGTAGCTCGAGGACTTGGAACCGGCAACCTTTCGGTTCCTGCCGCCTCGAGAATGATCATGTTATTGATAGTAGTTTAATATTTTAATGTATAATGAACCAAAATAAAAAATGCAACGTGCAACATTCTGATATTTTTGACTGAAGCTACAGCTCATGTCAGGAAATCAGTCAATTGAAATAAATTCATTAGGTCCTAATCTATGAATTTCACATGACTGCATATACAGATATGCATCTGATGGTCACAGCTAGGTAACTTTTTTTTTTTTAAAGGTAGGGGTGTGGATCAGAAAACCAGTCAGTATCTGGTGTGACCAACATTTGCCTCATGCAGTGCGACACATCTCCTTCACATAGAGTTGATCAGGCTGTTGATTGTGGCCTGTTGAATGTCGTCCCACTCCTCTTCAATGGCTGTGTCTGACGTTGCTGGATATTTGGCGGGAACTGGAACATGCTGTCTGATCCAGAGCATCCCACACATGCTCAGTGGGTGACATGTCTGGTGAGTATGCAGGTCATGGAAGAACTGGGACATTTTCAGTTTCCAGAAATTGTCTACAGATCCTTGTGACATGGGGCCGTGCATTATCATGCTGAAACATGAGGTGGTGGCGGCGGATGAATGGCACATGGTTCACCTGTGTAATGATCATGCTGTTTAATCAGCTTCTTGATATGCCACACCTGTCAGGTGGATGAATTATCTTGGCAAATGAGAAATGTTCAATAACAGGGATGTAAAAAATGTTGTGCACAACATTTGACAGAAATAAGCTTTTTGTGAATATGGAACATTTTCTACGATCTTTTATTTCAGCTCATGAAACATGGGACCAACACTTTACATGTTAAGTGTGTATTTTTGTTCAGTGTAATTGGAAATACACTTGGAAAATAGTATTTGAAATACTGTCAAATACAATTTGGCAGAATATATATATATATATATTTTTTTTTACAAATAACCATTTAAATACTCAAATAAAAGTACTTTATTTTGGCCGTGTATTTCGAAATACTCCGAAATACACAGAAAAAATGTGATACTCAAGTAACACATGTATTTGAAACCAGGTCTGATTCGTGTGTGTGTCACCAGTCTACAGTACGTTAGTCTGGTGGTAATTACTCTTTCCAGACGCCAGATGGCGATGTTACTCCACTGAATTCCTGATCAAAAATCCTGATCTAAATGCGACACTTCCTCCGTGATCCGTACATTGTGACACACACACAAACACACACACAACACATGAGAGAGAGAGGGAGAGACAGAGAGAGAGGGGAGGGAGAGAGAGACAGAGATACAGAGGGAGAGAGAGAGACAGAAAGAGAGGGAGAGGGAGAGAGAGAGAGGGGAGGGACAGAGAGAGGGGGAGAGAGACAGAGAGAGAGAGGGAGAGGGAGAGAGGAGCAGAGGAGACAGAGGATCATGAAACAGAGAGGGAAGGAGAGAGAGAGACAGATGAGAGAGAGAGAGAGAGAGAGAGAGTACAGAGATATCAGAGAGAGGAGAGAGCAGAGAGAGACGAGAGGGAAGGGAGGAGGGAGGAGGGCGGAGGGGGGAGGGAGGGGGAGGGAGGGAGGTGAGGGAGGGAGGGAGGGAGGGAGGGAGGGGGGAGGAGGAGGGGAGGCCGGAGGGTAGGTGGAGGGAGGGAGAGGGAGGTGGAGAGGAAAGAGGGGGAGAGAGACACCACAGCAGGAGAGAGGAGAGAACGAGGAGAAGGGGGGAGAGGAGAGAGAGGCGAAGAGGGAGAGAGAGAGAGAGAAGAGACAGAGAGCAGCAGAGAGAGAGAGAGAGAGAGACAGAAGATCAGACGTAGAGAGAGAGAGAGAGAGATAGTCGAGAGGGGGAGAGGAAGAGAGAGCGGAGAGAGGGAGAGAGAGAGAGAGACAAGAGACAGGACGAGAAGAGAGCAGAGAGGAGAGGACAGCAGAGAGAGAGGAGAGACAAGCGAGAGGGGGAGAGAGAGAGAGAAGAGACAGGAGCAGAAAACCAGACAGAGTAGAAGAGCGAGACAGACAGAGAGACGAAGAGAGACAGAGAGAGAGAGACAGAGAGACGACCAGAGAGAGAGGAGAAGAAGACAGACAACAGACAGAAGCAGGAGACAGGAGAGAGAAGAGGACAACGCGAGAGGGAGAGAGAGAGAAGAGAGAGAGACAGAGATGAACAGACAGAACAGAGAGAGAGAGAGAGATCGCGAGAGAGAGGGAGAGAGAGAGACAGAGAACAGAGAGCAGAGAGACAAGAGAGAGAGAGCAGACAGACAGAGAGAGAGAGAGGAGACAGAAGAGACAGACAGAGAAGAAGGGAGAGAGAGAGAGAGAGAGAGAGAGAGAGAGAGAGAGATAGAGAGAGAGAGCGAGAGAGCGAGAGAGAAAGAGAGAAGAGAGAAGAGAACGAGAAAGACAGAACAGTAGAGACGAGAGAGTTGTGTAATGAAAGCATGATGAGAGAGATAGAAGGAGGGTTATATGAAAATATGCTGCAATGAACATGGTTCTGGACCCTCCACTCGTGGAGGTTCCAGTGAGGAAAATAACTTACAGAAGAGAATACCCTATTATGTGGCTTGATCTGTTTTATTTTGCAGTGTTTTCTAACCCAATTGAGGGAGGGGGGGTGGGGGGAGGTGTTTTACTCCAGGATGAGGGAGGGGGGAAGGGTGTTTCTACTCCCGATGAATAGTGGGAAGGGGAAAGGTGTTTCTAGAACTTGCTGTCGTTGTTTTTCCGCAGATCAGAGAGTTGCTCAGTCAGATAGGGAACCGGGAAAGGTGTTTCTTTTCTGTCTCTTACTGCCAGATGTAGGGAGGGGGGGGAGGTAGGTTTCTACGTCCAGATGTGAGGGAGGGGTGGGGTGTTTTTCTTACTAAGACCCAGGCTGAAATAAGGGGGGGGTAGGAGTATCGTTTTTTTAACTTGTATCCAGAAGATGAGGAGAGGCGGGCGAAGTTGTTTCTACTTGCCAGAAAGTGAGGGACGGGGGGAAGGTGTTTCTACTCAGATGAGGGAGGGGGGAAAGGTGTTTCCTAACTTTGAACTCCGATGAGGGAGGGGGAATAGGTGTTTCTACTCCAGAATGAGGGAGGGGAGGTGTTTTTTCTCTCTCTAAATGCTTCTCTTTTAACTGTTGTTTCCAGATGAGGGATGGGGGGCAGATGTTTCTACTTCCATAATGAGGGAGGGGGGGGAGTGGTTTCTACTCCACTCCAGATGAGGGAAAGGGGGGGGAGAGGTTGTTTTCTTACTTCCAGATGCAGGGAGGGAGGAAGATTGGTTTCTACTCCAGATGAGGGAAGTGGGGAAAGATGTTGTCTACTCCAGCATGAGGGAGGGGGAGATGTTTCCTACCCCAGATAGAGGGGGGGGGTAAAGGTGTTTCTACATCCCCAGATGAGGGAGGGGGGGAAGGTGCTTGTTTATTGACGTGTTTTTCTACTC
>NW_019944258.1:78045-79957 GCF_002910315.2 Salvelinus sp. IW2-2015 | reverse complement strand
GGGGGGGGGAGCCGAAGGTGGAGAGAGGAGCCCACTCCTCTCCCATCGCTCCATTCTCTCCATCATTTGGTCCATGGCTGATCCGATCCGATGGAGGACGGTGGTGTGGTGGAGAACCCGTTCCTCCATCGATGGGAGAGGGTTGGCTGCTGCTCCTGCTGACTCCATTAGATTGGTGCGGGATTCTGTAACGACCTGGGTGTCGGGGGGTGTGAAATCAGACGCAGGAACAGCAGAGCTTCAATACGGTGATTTTTAATTCCCAACCGGAAAACCAAAATGTCCAACACGGACTTACTGGGTGTCATAAACACCTGTCTACAAACACGGGAGACAAACCCAGTATACAATACAATAAACCACTCCCGAAATCCACAGCTACAGACGAACAATCCCGCACAAAGAAGCCTACGGGCTGGCTGACTAATAAAGCCACACTAATTAACAACTTAACTGAACACAGGTGATACAAATAAACACATAAGGAGGGGGAGGAAAAAGAGTCAGTGGCAGCTAATAGGCCGGTGACGACGACCGCCGAGCGCCACCCGAACGGGAAGGAGAGCCTGCCTCGGTTGAAGTCGTGACAATAATAGTGTATATAATAATGTATATAATAGTGTATATAATAATGTATATAATAATGTATATAATAGTGTATATAATAATGTTTATAATAATGTATATAGTGTATATTATAATGTATATAGTGTATATAATAATGTATATAGTATATATAAAAAGTAAAGAGGTCTGAATCGTTTCCGAAGGCACTGTATATAGTGTATATAATAATGTATATAATAATGTATATAGTGTATATAATAATGTATATAGTGTATATAATAATGTATACAGCCATGTTGTGAAGTATGAAAAGGCTTGTTCATTCACATCATGAATTCACTATGACATCATCATATTTTTATGGGTTGAAAAAAAAGCCATAACTAATAAAATAACAAATTAACTGGCAAAGCAGCAGAGCGAGGCCCGCGTAATCCAGCAACGTCACAAGTCACGTGTTTGCAGCTGTTTCAGTACAACACTACAGGGAGAGAGAGGGGGAGAGGGCAAACTCCACTGGACTAGTTTCAATGTATGGAATCACTTAGGAGTTTCTGGATTTTGGGTAAACTTCTCCTTTAAAGCATCATTGAGAAATAATTAATTGAAGTTGTAACATTTGTAGACTAGTGGTTAAGAGTGTTGGGCCAGTAACTGAAAGGTCGCTGGTTCGAATCTGCCGTTCTGTCCTTGAGCAAGGCAGTTAACTCCCAACAACAACTGCTCCCCGGGCGCCGATGACGTGGACAGTGATTAACTTTTACTGCCTACTCATCCCGGATCCGGGAGCACCCCCCACAGTAAAAAAGCTGACTAGCATAGCCTAGCATAGCGTCACAAGTAAATACTAGCATCTAAATATCATTAAATCACAAGTCCAAGACACCAGATGAAAGATACAGATCTTGTGAATGAATCTATTGTATTGTTCAAACTAAACTACTTACTTTGATGTGTCAAATCTGATCCTTTCTTCTCTTCTCCTCCTCTCACAGTTCCACTCAGCCCCGTTGTTTTCCTGCAGTCCACCAGCAACACAGACAACCTCTTCATACCAGCAGTAAGGTGCTACCAGGAGAGGCATGACACGGGGACTCCGGGAAGGAGGAAGGGCTAGAGTTGTCCTGGTAACCATAAAGAGACATATCATTATGGATGCTGATGTCACTGTTGTCATAAAGTGCTTTACAGAAACCCAGCCCAGACCCAGATAGAGCAAGCTGTATGCTAGACCAGACCAAGCTGTACCATCTGGTGTTCGATCTGGAGAGACTCTTCTCTGACTCGTCAGCATCAAGGATTTTGTTGAGGCTCCCCAGAAAAGGACCAATGATAAGTCCCGTGT
>NW_019944258.1:35071-71558 GCF_002910315.2 Salvelinus sp. IW2-2015 | reverse complement strand
GATAGTCGTGTCTCTCTCCTGTGTGAATGAGAACATCAAACAGACAGTAACAGTCAACTTATGATCTTCTATTCCAACCATAGGGTCTTACATAAGGTATTAATATGTCTAAAAAGGACCTAAATTTACCACTTTAATTATGCTTTTTTAATATTGTTTGTGAATAATTCAATGTAAAAGGGTCGTTCAGCAAAATGGGTTTCTTTAAAGTCCCGTTAATATTTTAAGTAGAAATGATGCACCGATATTGAATTTTAAAAGCCTGTTATACTAGATCAAGTGCACTTTAATATAGACCACGTGGGGAATGCAATAAAAACCATTTAAAAGTCCTAAAAATATGTACCAAAGGCACATTGGCCCTTAAACAAATCCTGACAGTGTAGACCTTCAGTAGAATGCCCCTTTAAAACAACGCATTATTTCAAGAACTGCATAGTGTCCCTGTTTTTAAGACAGTACTCACTGGAGTTAATCGGATCTTCAGTCTCCTCCTCTTTCACTCCCAAAACGTCTTCCTCCTCTTTAATTGAGATAGCCTCCTCTTCCTCTTTTACTCTAAAAGGTTCTTCCTCTTCTTTCACTACATTCTCTTCTTTCAATGTTATGGCATCTTCCTCCTTTTTGATTCTGAAAGCTTCTACCTCCTCCTCTTCCACTTTGACAACCTCTTTCCCATCTTCCTCTTTCACTGTAATATCATCCTCTTCTTCTTTCAATGTGATAGCCTCCTCTTCCTCCTTTTTCATCCTGAAAGCTTCTTCCTCTCCTTTCACCAGAGATTCTTTCTCCGTCGAGTTTAGTGAGCTCATGCTCCGGGAGATTAGCCTAGTGCAGTATGTAAGAAATTGTATAAGATACTGGTAACTTGTTTTAACCACTTCTCAACATAAGCTATTCTTGGCACAACATGCACCCATCCCCACTACTTTGTCAGACCCACACACACATCCCCTCCCCCATGAATAGGGCCTGTGAAAACAAACGCACATGCAGGATGCCTTTGGATGTGACTAGGACAAAGAACTGTGTGAAAAGCCAATGGAATGTCGACATCAGGCCGAACAGGACTACCCACGACCCAGACTGACCAATCGGAAGGCCAGACGACAAGATCAATCTACTTTGCTTGTTGCCTATATAATCTGTATGTACTGTGTAGAGGGTCGCTCTTCCGACGATTTCATACAAGTCAGACAGAAGGAGCCGTACTGTACGATTTACTAAGATATTTTTACATATTAATAAAAGGCCTTATTATATAATAATCCACCTCGTCCTATGTCTCCACTTGATCTCCTGTCTCCAATAAACGTTTTACTAACAAGTATCAATGAAACACATTTGCTAATTTAACAAGCAAATTACGATTAAATTAACTAGATGATAGGCAATTAAAATTATGTTCAAAACACAAAGAGTAATATACACAAGGTTTGTCTTAAACGGTTCAATGTTTCGGTTTATTTTCGATTGCAAGCTACTGCGTAGTTGAATCTGTTGTCGCTGTTGAAGAAGCCTCCTGTCCCGTCCACTAGATTACACGTCACGCAAGAAGCATCACCTGAAGTACTCACATCGCCATCTCAGGGAAGTCAAGATGGCGTCGCTGTGAGAGGAAGTGCCAAGAGTACAGTTAATGTACTGCCACGAGTAAATGTACGGTTCGAACTACAACTGATGAACACTTGCCAACTAAAAAAAAGGAAGTGTAAATAGATTTGTTATACTGTAACACCGCTATCTCAGCTGAGCGTAGTTTTCGTTGGAGTAATCCTCTAAAGGTCCACTGTTTGTTTTATGTTCACATTACTACTTCTGATATCTAGTTTGTGTTCTTTCTTTTTTAATGCAGGAGTTCGTTTTCAACTCACTCAATATCGTTAGTCTGAATGCTCGGGGTTTGAGAGATCTTACAGAAAGGAAAGCCTTATTGTAATATGTAAACGCAATAATGCAGATTATGTCCTTCTTCAGGAACTCATTCGGGTGAAAGTGATTTGAAATTTTGGAAATCACAATGGGGAGACATGGCTTATTTAAGTCATGGATCAAATCATTCTGCTGGTGTTTTGACACTTATTCACAAGTTTAAAGGTGACGTTCTAGAATCCACATTTCACAGGATGGGAGATGGGTCATAGTAACTGTAAACTTGACAATGCTATTTTCATCATTTGTAATGTATATGGACATAATTCACATGATCCAAATAAGACCCCTTTTACCCAAATTTACCAGGAAAGTACAGGATTTAAGCAACAAATACTCAGAGGCTTTTCTAATTATTTCAAGCGATTTTAATGAAACACCTGATGCATCTGTTGATCGTTTTCCTCCTAGAACGAGTCAAAGCCTTCAAAATACAATATCATCACTACATTATGCAAGGATCTCTGTGTTGAGGATGCCTGGCGTTATTTCAATCCGGATGCAAAAGGTTATATCTGGACCAACAAAACTATGTCACGTAAATCTAGAATTGATTTATTCCTAATTTCCCCGTTTTGTTACAATTTGTTTATAGATGTAGATTATCAGTTGGCTCCCTTTTCTGATCATCACTTGATTTCCCTGAATTTACAAGCTACTAAAAAATCAAAAGGTACTCGAGGATATTGGAAATTAAACAACACACTTCTTAAAGATACTACTCAAATGTATATATAGCCCTTCGTACATCAGCTAATATCTCGAAGTGCTGTACAGAAACCAAGCCTAAAACCCCAAACAGCAAGCAATGTAGGTGAGAAGCACGGCGGCTAGGAAAAACTCCCTAGAAAGGCCAAAACATAGGAAGAAACCTAGAGAGGAACCAGGCTATGAGGGTGGCCAGTCCTCTTCTGGCTGCTGCGGGTGGAGATTATAACAGAACATGGCCAAGATGTTCAAATGTTCATAAATGACCAGCATGGTCAAATAATAATCAGGAGTAAATGTCAGTTGGCTTTTCATAGCCGATCATTAAGAGTATCTCTACCGCTCCTGCGGTCTCTAGAGAGTTGAAACAGCAGTCTGGGACAGGTAGCACGTCCAGTGGACAGGTCAGGGTTCCATAGCCGCAGCAGAACAGTTGAAACTGGAACAGCAGCAAGGCCAGTGGACTGGGGACAGCAAGGAGTCATCATGCCGGTAGTCCTGACGCATGGTCCTAGGGCTCAGGTCCTCCGAGAGAGAGAAAGAAAGAAAGAGAGAAGGAGAGAATTAGAGAGAGCATACTTAAATTCACACAGGACACCGGATAAGACAGGAGAAGTACTCCAGATATAACCAACTGACCTAGCCCCCCGACACAAACTACTGCAGCATAAATACTGGAGGCTGAGACAGGAGGGTCAGGAGACACTGTGGCCCCATCCGATGATACCCCCGGACAGGGCCAAACAGGAAGGATATAACCCCACCCACTTTGCCAAAGCACAGCCCCCACACCACTAGAGGGATATCTTCAACCACCAACTTACCATCCTGAAGACAAGGCTGAGTATAACCCACAAAGATCTCCGTCACGCACAACGCAAGGGGGGCGCCAACCCAGACAGGAAGATCACGTCAGTAACTCAACCCAACTCAAGTGACGCACCCCTCCTAGGGACAGCATGAAAGAGCACCAGTAAGCCAGTGACTCAGCCCCTGTAATAGGGTTAGAGGCAGAGAATCCCAGTGGAGAGAGGGGAACTGACCAGGCAGAGACAGCAAGGGCGGTTCGTTGCTCCAGAGCCTTTCCGTTCACCTTCACACTCCTGGGCCAGACTACACTCAATCATATGACCTAACATCAAATCGTTAGCCGAATATATTTTTGCAAGAAAAGACTTGGGTCATGGAAGTAGATGGACATTTTTCAAATATAAAGTCAGAGTGGTAGCCATTAAACGTGCCAAAGAGTTGATGCACTTAAAGAACAGAGAAAAAGAGCTGATGAGCAAGCTTGACAGTTTTCTAAAGAAAGATAATCTATCTGAAGAAGATGAGTCTGTATTCAAGTCTTTACAACTAGAATTAGAACAGCTTTACACGGATCAAAGGGTGCCTTTGTAAGGTCAAGAGCAAAATGGATTGAAGAGGGAGAAAGAAACACAAGTTACTTCTTTGCACTTGAAAAGAGAAACTTCAACAGAAAATCTATCTGGAAAATCTATCGGTCTGGAAGTGTTGGACTTTGTTGACATAAATAACACTTTCAAGATCAACTGGTTAAAAAAAGGTTTGATCAATACTGATTCAATATGGTATTTCATTCTAAATAATGTGTTTAATAAGTTGGGAGGTCTTACATTTTTACTGAAATGTAATTATATTCCTGAAAGATTACCCACTAAATTGGCTAGGTTTCACCAACACGTTTTAATGGCCTGGTAAATATGACTCCTGCACAATTCTTCCCCACATAAAGCTCTTTTGTGCAATAATTCAGACAGAACTGTAAGAAATAAGTCATTGTTCTACCCCAGCTGGCATGAGAGGACTATTGACTTTGTCCTTGATGTTTTCGACAACGGGTAATATTCTTACATGTGAACAATTTATAACATTGGAAAGAGTTTCCAATACCTTTCAGAGAGTTTATTTCTGTGGTCAAACCTATTCCCAGTGGTCTAACTACACTAATGAAAACTCATCTTAGCTTTGGTAATGATCACAAAGTTTATCCCGAACTCAGATTGGAAGGCGTGGGCTTACTTGAGAAATCTTGTTGTAATAAATATATAAGACAAATTCTTAATTCACAAAACCAACTTACACCGAGAGGAAACATTTTCTGGAACATGCTTATTCCTGACATTGTCTAGAAAAAAAGCATGGTTAAGGCCTTACAAATATTGTATACCAAACAAAGTTAAGGAAGTGCGCTTGAAAGTTTTATATAAGATATATCCATGTAATTCTATGTTATCCAAATTTATGGCTATTGATGATATCTGCGTTTTCTGTGAAAAGGTGAGAATCTGTCTCACTTGTTCTTTGAATGTAAATTTGTGTAAACATTTTGGGAAAACCTTGCAAAATAGTTATTTACCATTATGAACACTACCCATGTTTTTGACATGAAATATATAATATGTTACTATTGTAATGATAACACCATTGAAATTATTGTGATTTTTTTTTCTCTTGTGTCATGCACAAAGTAGATGTCCTAACCGACTTGCCAAAACTATAGTTTGTTCATTATATACATCTACATGATGTATTGTTACACCATGCAGGAGCAGTATAGACCTAGTCTGTTCATTATATACATCTACATGATGCATTGTTACACCATGTAGGAGCAGTATAGACCTAGGCTGTTCATTATACATCTACATGAGTATTGTTACACCATGTAGGAAACAGTAAGACCTAGTCTGTTCATTATATACATCTACATGATGTATTGTTACACCATGTAGGAACAGTATAGACCTAGTCTGTTCATTATATACATCTACATTATGTATTGTTACACCATGTAGGAGCAGTATAGATATCTCTTCTTATCTGTTTGTTTGACTGATTTCCAAAATGTGTATTATTTTTTTATTTTACTATGCATGTCAGTTTAAGAACAAATTCTTGTTTTACAATGACAGCCTACCCCAGCCAAACCCTGCCCTGACCTGACCTGGGCCAATTGTGCACCGCCCTTTGGGACTCCTGATCATGGGCAGTTGTGATACAGCCCGGGATTGAACCAGGAATTATAGACACCTTTTGCACTGAGATGCAACGCATTAGACCGCTGCGCCACTCGGGAGCCCTCWWTWTATGCACCTATTAAAACATGCTTCTGTTTGTACGTTTCCATTTAACATTACTCTTTAATGAAATAAATGGGAAATATACTTTTTGTCTGAAAATAAAATGCATCGTATTTTCCTAAACTGCGTTACCCATTCTAGTCAGCAGATGACGAATGACGTATTTCAGGCAATGCTGCCATTGTGACGTATAATCTAATGGACGGGAAGTTTCTTCAACAACCACAACAGCGACCTCGGTAGCTTAGCTAGCCGACGTAGCAGGAAGATGTGAGCTCTTTATACGCTTTCGGTGATTATTAGCCACTGTTTTAAACACACTTCTGTCGTATCTACTAGTTGACCCTTTTAATAGCACATTTACGTTGGTGTTAGTCAGCTAGCTGTCTTGTTAAGGTAGCAGTAGCTATAGGTTAGTCGCTAATGCTAAGTAGCTAACATCCCCGACAATGACTTCAAAAAGCTACCACCCCTCTGCTGAAGAGGAGGACTGCTGGACGGAGAGAAACGCTCTCGTGAAAGAGGAGAGGGAGGAGGTGGCTGTCACAGTTAAACAAGAAGTAGAGGATGAGGCTGTTACAGTGAAAGACGTTTCAGTGAAAGAGGAGGGGGAAGATAAACAAGAGGGTGCCGTTTTTACAGTGAAAGAGGAGACGACTGGCASGGTGAAAGAAGAGGAAGACGTTTTTGGAGTGAAGGAGGAGGGGGAGATCACTGTCACATTGGAGGAGGAGGAAGAAGAAGAGCAGAATGGAGATCTGATTAACACCAGTYAGTACTGTCTTTAAAAAWGGGGCACAAACTCTGCAGTTGTTGAACTGATGCCCCTGAATATGTATTTCTGTTGAACTGATGTMATTTTAAAGGGTCATTCTCCTGAAGTTATGGGTGATTCCAGCGTTATGGACATTACATTTGCARGCAAAATCACAACTTTAATCTCACAGAAAGCACAGACAAAATATAAATTCAATGTTTGATGTTTGTCTGTAGTACCCCTTGGGCAGAGTGTATACCCAGGAAATCGGAATTCTAAATATTGGCATGTTGGAGAAATAAAACAAATAGAAGCTTTATGTTACATGAAATCGACAAGCTTTTTGAGGAGAATTAACATATTAGCAAAAGTCTGGTCGATTATGTGGGAAGGTCAACTTGAGAAATGCACAAATTAAGTTAATTTCCAAATGAAACCACATAAATAATTATTCTTAAAGGTTAACTGACTTGTTCAGGTGCAGAATGACAGATTTTTACCTTGTCAGCTCAGGGATTCGATCTTGCAACCTTTCTGTTACTAGTCCAAGGCTCTAACTACTAGGCTACCTGCCGCCCACTGACACCTGGGTTACTAGTCCAACGCTCTAACCACTAGGCTACCTGCCGCCCCCTTACACCTGGGTTACTAGTCCAACGCTCTAACCACTAGGCTACCTGCCGCCCTTTGACCTCATCAACGAGCTCTTTTCGCCCACAAAGGACCTCCGCTGACTGGATTTTGTTTTTGTTTGTCACACCATTTTATTGTAAACCCTAGATGCTGTCATGCGTGAAAAACCCAGGAGGGCGGCTGTTTCTGAGACACTGGATCCGGCCCGCCTGGCACTGATGACCATACCACGCTCAAAGTCTCTTAGGTCACTCGTTTTCCCATCCTTAACGTTCAATRGAACAATAACTGAATTCATTGATGCCGGTCTGCCTGCTTTATATAGCAAGCCACGGCCACGTGACACACCGTCTGTAGGAGRGATCCATTTTCGTGAACAAGGTGGTGTACCTAATAAACTGGCCAGTGACTGGATATAATAAAACACCCATAAATGAAATGTTTTTTTAGGCCATATAGCCCAGCCCTACCTATAATTATGCAAACCTAAGGTACTACTACTGAACATTCCAAATGTAAACAAATGTGTTATGATAGATTTTAATCAAGAAATATTTAAGATCTGAATGTCTGTCCATCTGTAACATCCATAATGAAGGGTGTAGCGTCCATAACGGAGGGTGTAGCGTCCATAACGGAGGATGTAGCGTCCATAACGGAGGGTGTAGCGTCCATAACGGAGGGTGTAGCGTCCACAACGGAGGGTGTAACGTCCACAACTGAGGGTGTAACGTCCACAACGGAGGGTGTAGCGTCCATAACGAAGGGTGTAGCGTCCATAATGAAGGGTGTAGCGGTCATAAACGGAGCGGGTGTAACTCCACAACGAGGTGTAACGTTCCCATAACGGAGGGTGTAGCGTCCATAACGGAGGTGTGTAGCGTCCATAACGGAGGTGTAGCGTCCATAACGGAGGGTCGTGTAGCGTCACAACGGAGGGTGAACGTCCACAACGGAGGGTGTAACGTCCACAACGGAGGGTGTAGCGTCCATAACGGAGGGTTTGTAACGTCCACAACGGAGGGTGTAGCGTCCATAACTGAGGGTGTGTACGTCCAAACGGAGGTGTAGCGTCCATAACGGGGTGTAGCGTCCATAACGGAGGGTTGTAGCGTCCACAACGGAGGGTGTAGCGTCCACAACGGAGGTGTAGCGCCACAAACGAGGGATTGTAGCGTCCACAACGGAGGTGTAGCGTCCACAACGGACGATGTAGCGTCCATAACGGAGGGTGTAGCGTCCACAACGGAGGGTGTAACGTCCATAACGGAGGGTAACGTCCAAACGAGGGGTAGCGTCCATAACGGAGGGTGTAGCGTCCACAACGGAGGGTGTAACGTCCACAACGGAGGTGTCGTAACTCCATAACGGAGGGTTGATAAATACGTCCATAACGGAGGGTGTAGCGTCCACAACGGAGGGGTGTAGCGTCCATAACGGAGGGTTATGTAACGTCCATAACGGAGGTGTAACGTCCATAACGGAGGGTGTAACGTCCACAACGGAGGGTTAGCGTCCACAACGGAGGGTGTGTTGTAGCGTCCATAACGGAGGTGTAGCGTCCACAACGGAGGGTGTAGCGTCCACAACGGAGGGTTGTAACGTCCACAACGGAGGGTACGTCCACAACGGAGGGTGTAGCGTCCACAACGGATGTGTAACGTCCACAACGGAGGGTGTAGCGTCCATAACGGGGTCTGTAGCGTCCATAACGGAGGGTGTAACGTCCATAACGGAGCGTGTACGTCCACAACGGAGGTGTGTTGTGTCTTTGGCATCATTAACTGAAGATTAATCTTTATCAAAAATTCTTCGTAATTATTATTACGTGATTAAACTACTTAATCATGTAACTGTATTAATTAACTAGGAAGTCGGGGCACCAAGAAAAAATATTCAGATTACAAAGTTATAATTTCCTAATATAACTTTCAGATATTTTAATATCTGATCAATAGTCTTCTTATTCATGAATTATTCTTTACCTCACGTAGTCTCATTCTGAACTTAGTAAATTGTTGGTTATCTGCACGAACCCAGTCTTCACTATGAGTCATCCATACATCAATTGTCTTAAATCATTTAATTACTAACGAAATAAATCACAGGAAATGCATAAACAAACAGTAGATATAGTTACAAGGAAATGATAGTGGATGTGCCCTAGTGGGCTAAACCGGTATCGCGGCTTGGTGGACAAAAGGGAAATGGGTGTRGACTGAGAAGACACTACAAAGTTGATAATTATAACAATTGAAATGCTAATCCTTTGCACATGAACGCTCAACCATTCGGAAATAATTGCAATCAATATATATATTTACGCTCAGTGTGTCGTCCTGATCTTTGTTGGAAAGTTTGTTTCTGTTGGAGAGTTTGTCCGCCCTCTCTCTCTGCCGTGGTTAGAATGGATAGTTCAGAGTAACATTCAGCAATGTTGTTATAGGGTAGATGTTTCGGCGGTTGTCGGTCTTTGCGTTCAATGATACCGAATTCCTAGCTGCAGACCAGTAATTAGTATCAAAGATTTGTTCTTATTCTGTCGTTTAGATAGTCTAAGAGTTTAACCACGTGGTCTGGTTAAGAATTCAGCTAGAGAAATGCATGGTCTCTACTCAAACCGTAACCCTCTGTGATGAGGTACTGGTCTGAAACCTTAGCCTTCTCGTGGTTATCGAGGTAAGCTGGTCTCAAGATAAATTCCCACGGTGGGGGTTTTATTCGGGAACATAGAAAAGGGCTGTCCCATGACACCAGGTCATGTCTGTGCTCCTGGGGGCGTGCCAATGACTTAGTGAAACTTTAAACAGAAATACAATTCTCTCACATCAACATCATTACATAGCATCACATCATTTCACAAATAGTTTCATCTTTACTCATTAATTTTATACCACAGTTAGATGCAAGCCTCACAACTGAGACTCTTGTATAAACAGGGTTATGGTAATGTGGCTGTATTGTCTCTCATGAGTTTCACAAAATTGTACCAAACGGACCAGTTCGTAGCTAGCTACCTCACCGACCTTTTATACATTCTCCAGAACGGGATTATTGTTCAGTTCTCGAGTTCTGTGAGGTGGAAGAAATTCCTTTGTTCTCTCTATGAAAACTCACTCTCTCTCTATACTCTGGCCATAAGGAGAGAATCTCCTCCAGGAATTTATGACCTGCCTAACAGAGCCTTGTGTAGGGAGTATAGAGAGAGGGGGGATGGTGCTTGCTGTACCCAAAGAGGGCAACGTCATGACAGGTGTAACGTCCATAACGAAAGGTGTAACGTCCATAACGAAAGGTGTAACGTCCATAACGAAAGGTGTAACGTCCATAACGAAAGGTGTAACGTCCATAACGAAGGGTGTAACGTCCATAACGAAGGGTGTAACGTCCATAACGGTTGTTTTCCTCTCTGAATTAATAATGGAGATCACAATCTTAAAAAATGTATATATATATATATATTTTTTTTTTTCAGCCAAGCCTTTCCTTCGAAATGGCTATCCATGTTATAACTAACACTGGGGGACAGCTGTGAGTGGAGAAACAAGCTCTGAGAGCTCTTTCAAATAGACATGAAATATGATTGACTGAAAAGCCTTTTTTGAGACTTTCCCTCCTACTCTGTAATGGCCAAAATACATGTAATTTCCGACTTAAACTTTTAAAATGAACCCTGAATTCCAATATATATATATATACCTTAAGGATAATTGTGAACGTGGCATTGTTTCAGTTAGGTAAATGTGGCGCCGAACAACGTGACCGTGAATATTTTTAACTTACTGGTCATTTGAGAAATTTTTCGGACCCATATGCATTGGGTGGTGTAACCAATTAGAGCGTCCACCCACGATGCTCAGAATGACAGAAATCATATTTAGATTAGCATTATGCTAATTCAAATGAACAGAACATGCAACTCCTGTAATGAAGCAGCCAATAAAAGGTTATTTTCAAAACATTTGCCAAAATGCAATTCGCGGGAAAACACCATTTTTAAACAGCTCACCTGATGCTCGCGGTTCTAAATGTGACAGATATATTTTTAAATCTCCGTCAGGATTTTAGAAAGAGAGGGAAATCTAAAGATGCATGGGTTGCTGATATGACTCGGATTGTGCCTTTTGCTTCTGGACAACGAAAGACAGTAGAACAGGAGACAAATGCTGACCAATGAGAACCAATAAAATAGACCTAATTGACCCCACGTATCTATTGTCGGATTTTGGCTCAGCTACTTTGAAGCAAAGTAAGACAGCCTTCATAATATGAAGTAAAACGTTCGGTGTTTCAAAACATTAGGTATATGTTTTCAAATGCATACGGCCTCCAGCTCACATTGCAAGTCTGCCTACCGTTGGTTATGCACTTAAATGGCGAATGGGAGGTGCATTTCAATTACCAGTTGAGAAATACAAATTGTAGATCTTTTTTATTTTAATAAAATAAAATAAAATGTAACATGTGTTGCATTTAGAATTGTTGCGCAGTGTCTGGGCTTATTAAGCAGATGGTTCACTCCAGCAGCAACAAGCTGGCAGTGTCTGGGCTTATTAAGGAATGGTTCACTCCAGCAGCACAAGCTGGCAGTGTCTGGGCTTATTAAAGGAGATGGTTCACTCCAGCAGCAACAGCTGGCAGTGTCTGGGCTTATTAAAGCAGATGGTTCACTCCAGCAGCAACAAGCTGGCAGTGTCTGGGCTTATTAAAGAGCAGTGGTTCACTCCCAGCAGCAACAAGCTGCAGTGTCTGGGCTTATTAAAGCAGATGGTTCACTCCAGCAGCAACAAGCTGGCAGTGTCTGGGCTTATTAAAGCAGATGGTTTACTCCAGCAGCAACAAGCTGGCAGTGTCTGGGCTTTATTAAAGCAGATGGTTCACTCCAGCAGCAACAAGCTGGCAGTGTCTGGGCTTATTAAAGCAGATGGTTTACTCCAGCAGCAACAAGCTGGCAGTGTCTGGGCTTATTAAAGCAGATGGTTCACTCCAGCAGCAACAAGCTGTTTAAGAGCTGAAGCAGGCTCTCAGCAGCAGCTCTGGTGCTGTCTGACAGGTGATATTCCGTTCATAGGCTCTGTATGCTGTGTGATGAGATACCTGGTGCTGTCTGACAGGTGATATTCCGTTCATAGGCTCTGTATGCTGTGTGATGAGATACCTGGTGCTGTCTGACAGGTGATATTCCGTTCATAGGCTCTGTATGCTGTGTGATAAGATACTTGGTGCTGTCTGACAGGTGATTCCGTTCATAGGCTCTGTATGCTGTGTGATAAGATACTTGACACTAAAGAAAATACACACGCTGCAATTTCATTCCGCTAAATGATGCACATGTACCTGTAGACTGACAGGTTGAATGCATTAACAGTGACAGGTCCATTCATTAATGAAAGCGTTATTTTGCTAGTTTAAAAAAAAAAATACATGTATAACGTTCAATTTGGCTGGCGGCAATTATATTTATTACCTCGAGTCTGCGACTGTTTTGAGCAAAATAAGTATTGAGACGATGCGCACTTGTATCCCAACTGCCACTTGTCAATATTCAAAATTCTAAACCTATTCTGACCATTTTGTATCCGGCTGCCTGTTTTGTAAAATTGTTCACAATGAAACACTGCCAGACAGACTCTCACTCTGGTAATAGATATAGTGAGAAGTTGTAAATAACTAAATGTGTCTGACGCCAGTGACTTGATAAGCTGATTGTGGCATGGCTGCTCAATGTGTTCTACCTACTTCTAGCTTCATTTACAAACAACATTGGAATTTAGCTAGCTAGCAAGGCACTGATAAACAGTGATTTAGCTAGCTGGCAAGGCACTGATAAACAGTGAATTTAGCTAGCTGGCAAGGCACAGATAAACAGTGAATTTAGCTAGCTGGCAAGCACTGATAAACAGTGAATTTAGCTAGCTGGCAAGGCACTGATAAACAGTGAATTTACGAGCTGGCAAGCACTGATAAACAGTGAATTTAGCTAGCTGGCAAGGCACTGATGAACAGTGAATTTAGCTAGCTGGCAAGGCACTGATAAACAGTGAATTTGGCTAGCTAGCAAGGCACTGATAAACAGTGAATTTAGCTAGCTAGCAAGGCACTGATAAACAGTGAATTTAGCTAGCTAGAAGCACTGATAAACAGTGAATTATAGCTAGCTAGAAATGCACTGATGAACAGTGAATTTAGCTAGCTAGAAAGGCACTGATGAAACAGTGAATTTAGCTAGCTAGAAAGGCACTGATGAACAGGAATTAGCTAGCTAGAAAGGCACTGATAAACAGTGAATTTAGCTAGCTAGAAAGGCACTGATAAACAGTGAATTTAGCTAGCTAGAAAGGCACTGATAAACAGTGAATTTAGCTAGCTAGAAGGCACTGATAAACAGCGTGTAGCAGCTTGTGCTTATTTAACAGTATTTTGACAGCTTGCTGGTGATGAATGTTAATAAACGGTTCTCAGAAATCAGTCCGCAGCTGACTCGATACTTACTGTATGCACTGCACTGACTAGTTTTCCATGCACATTTTTTAAATGAGAAATACGCACCAAACACCTTAGCTGGATGTAAAATTACGTGACGAAGACCTTAGCAAAAACGTCAAAAATGATGACAGATTTTCTTGATCTAGCTTAGATTCATTCTGACTAGCCTATTTTGAGGAAGTGGAGTGGCTATCTTGTTGCTATGGTGAATTTGGAGCAACAAACAACAGTACTGCCAGGGTATGATTTGCAACATAACACTCCCAATTGAACCACACCCCACCACATCCCAAGACCCAAATCACATTTTTTTATAATGAGCACCAGAAAAACACATGTGGAATCCGTGCGCTCAGTCCTCCTTTAAAGCTACAAGAGGGTGGGGGGAGGAGGGGCTTACTTTTTCTAGATGAGACTTGGTTTCCAGCTGTTGTACTGCTTGCTTTGTCCTAGTGATTAACTTGGCCTCAGGTTATTGAGGGATCTGATATTCAACCTCACAGGAATACAGTTTTATCATGTGGAGTTTCATTCAGGGCCGTATTCATTTGTGCACACCGTACAAAATGTTTGCAATGGAAAGCAGAAACAAGCATTTCTATTAGACAAATTCCGCTAGTCGCTCTCCCCATTTCGGCTGTTAGCTTGCGTTTTAGTTTCTAGTGAATACAACCCCTGCTCTCCTGTTAAAATAAACACTTTGTCTTTGCCACGGAGAGAGCCCAGCTCAGAGGAACCAGGACGTCTGAACAGCAAGACGACAACCACTGCTCCCAGTGTGGAAAAAGTTTTACCCAATTAGGGACACTGAGGTGCATGGAAGAATACACACTGGAGAGAGGCCCTACCAATGTTCCAATGTGGGAAAGAGTTTTGGCCTGTTAGAGAGCCTGAAAATACATAATAGAATACACACAGAGAGAAGCCTTACCAATGCTCCCAGTGTGTAAAGAGATTTTCACAGTTAAGTTGCCTGAAAATCACATGAGATAATACACACAGGAGATAAGCCTCAAAATGCCCTCAATGTGGTAATACTTTTAAGCGTTATAGTAACCTGAAGGACCATAAAAGAGTACCACACGGGGAAAAGCCTTACCACTGTATCCATTGTGAAGAGAGTTTTAGCTGGTCAAGGCAACTGAAAGCGCATGAAGAGAACACACACCGGAGAGAAGCCCTACCAATGTTCCCAGTGTGGAAAGAGTTTTACCCAGCTAGGAGCCTGAAAATACATAATAGAATACCACACAGGAGAAAAGCCTTACAATGCTCCCAGTGTGGAAAGAGATGTAAACGGTTAAGTTGCCTGAAATCACATGAGATAATACACACAGGAGATAAGCCTCACAAATGCCTCTATGTGGTAATACTTTTAAGCGGCTAAGTAATCTGAAGGACATGAAAGAGTAACACACAGGGAAAAGCCTTACCACTGTTTCCAATGTGAAAAGAATTTCAGCACATTAAGGCAACTGAAGAGCATGAGAGAACACACACCGGAAGAGAAGCCCTACAATGTTCCCAGTGTGGAAGGAGTTTTAACCGCTTAAGTACCTGAAATCACATGAGTGGACACACTAGGAGAAAACAGCACATCACTGATCTGTGTGGAAATAGTACCCTCATCAGGCTTCCTGAAGATTCATGAGCAAAGACACACGAGAAAAGCTTTCCCACTGCTCCCAGTGTGAAATGACATTTACTGGTTAAGGCACTGAAATCACCTGAAAGAATCCACACGAGAGAGAAATGTTATGAATGCTCTCAGTGTAGAAAGATATTTACGCCGTTTAGGCATCTGAAAGAACCGAGGTTACCCTCTCAGCGGAGAAGCCTTACCTATGCCTCCAGTGTGGAGAGCGATATTTCACATACTTACAATTCATGAGGTAACACACACATTGCTCCCACACTTGTCTCATCTTTTACTGAAAATTGGTGCTTTGTGGTTTTGTTATGCCCTTATTTCCATATGAAATCAAATTGGAGAAAACCTACTCAAAAATACAGTTGTATGTTTTATGTTTTAAAAATCCCAAGTATGATTGAATGTGGAGTGTGTCTGTTTTTTATGTAGATTATGTACACACACTGTGATTAATAGTCTTTTTTTTTTTTTTACTCTGACTCTGTTTATTGTGGGGGTTTAATCGAGTGTTATATGTGTTAATCGAGTGATATGTTGTTTACATATGTGATGGATATTTATCTAGAGAATGTGGATTAAAGCCCCATTCAGTCTTTGTGTGTATTTTTTATTATATTTCTCAAAAGGTATTTTTAATATTCCATTTTCCTGAGAGAGACAAAGAACTTTGGGACTTGTAGGGACAGCTCAGGACCTGTTCCCTCTTCTATCCCTCTTCTCTGTTTCTGGATCAGGTCTTGTAGGGACAGCTCAGGACCTCGTTCCTCTTCTATCCCTCTCTCTGTTTCTGGATCAGGTCTTGTAGAAGACAGCTCAGGACTTTGTTCCGTCTTCTCTGTTTCTGGATCAGGTCTTGTAGGGACAGCTCAGGACTTCGTTCCCTCTTCTATCCCTCTTCTCTGTTTCTGGATCAGGTCTGTAGGGACAGCTCAGGACTCGTTCCCTCTTCTATCCCTCTTCTCTGTTTCTGGATCAGGCTTGTAGAGACAGCTCAGGACCTGTTCCCTCTTCTATCCCTCTTCTTTGTTGCTGGATCAGGTCTTGTAGGGACAGCTCAGGACCTTGTTTCCCTCTTCTATCCCTCTTCTCTGTTTCTGGATCAGGTCTTGTAGGGCAGCTCAGGACTTTGTTCCGTCTTCTCTCTTTCTGGATCAGGTCTTGTAGGTACAGCTCAGGGCTTTGTTTCCGTCTTCTCTGTTTCCAGATCAAATTTGGGTTGGACAAGGGTGAGGACATTGTAGTTCAAGGTTTCTTGTTGTGTTTGCTTGACTTCGTGAAAACAAATCTATTTGGTTTAAAAGATGTAAAGAAGATAATAAAAATAAAGAGGGGTAGGATTGGATACAGGATATGACCTGGTTTAGGGGGTAGGGTTGGATACAGGATATGAACTTGGTTTAGGGGTAGGATTGGATACAGGATATGAACCTGGTTTAGGGGTAGTTGGGTACAGGATATGACCTGGTTTAGGGTAGGGTTGATAAAGGATATGAACTGGTTAGCGTAGGTTGGGTCAGGATATGAACCTGGTTTAGGGGTAGGGTTGGATACAGGATATGAACTGGTTTAGCGTAGGTTGGATACAGATATGAACCTGGTTTATGCGGTAGGGTGGGTACAGGATATGAACCTGGTTAGGGGGTAGGGTTGGATACAGGATATGAACCTGGTTTAGGGGGTAGGGTTGGGTACAGGATATGAACCTGGTTAGGGGTAGGGTTGGTAACAGGATATGAACCTGGTTTAGGGGTAGGGTTGGGTACAGGATATGAACCTGGTTTAGCGGTAGGGTTGGATACAGATATGAACCTGGTTTAGCGGTAGGGTTGATACAGATAGAACCTGGTTAGGGGTAGGGTTGGATACAGGATATGAACTGGTTTAGTGGTAGGTTGGGTAACGGATATGAACATGGTTTAGGGGGTTAGGGTTGATACAGGATTATGAACCTGGTTTAGGGTTGGATACAGGGAATAGAACCTGGTGTAGGGTAGGGTTGGATACAAATCACATTTTATTAGGGGTAGGGCTGGATACAGGATATGAACCCGGTTTAGTGTAAGGGTTTAGGGTAGGATTGGGTACAGGATATGAACCTGGTTTAGGGGTAGGATTGGTACAGGAATATGAACCTAGTTTAGGGGTACGGTTGGTTACAAATCAAATGTTATTTGTACATGTCGCTAAATACAACAGGTATTTCTGTGAAGTGAAGTGCTTACAAGCCTTAAACAACAATGCAGTTTTAAGAAAATACCTTTTAAAGAGATAAGAAATACTTTAAGAAATACCTTTAAGAGATAAGAATAAAAATAATTAAAGAGCAGCAGTAAATAACAAATGTGGGGCTATTTACTGGGGTACTGGTACAGAGTCAATGTGTGGGGGCAGGTAATTGAGGTAATATGTACATTAGGTAGAGTTATTAAAGTGACTATGCATAGATAATAACAGAGAGTAGCAGCAGCAAAAAAGAGGGGGGGGGGGATTGCAAATAGTGCTGGGTAGCTATTTGATTAGCTGTTCAGGAGGCTTATGGCTTGGGGGTAGAAGCTGTTTAGAAGCCTCTTGGACCTAGACTTGGCGCTCCGGTACCGCTTGCCGTGCGATAGCAGAGAGAACAGTCTATGACTAGGGTGGCTGGAGTCTTTGACAATTTTTAGGGCCTTCCTCTGACACCGCCTGGTATAGAGGTCCTGGATGGCAGGAAGCTTGGCCCCGGTGATGTACTGGGCTGTACGCACTACCCTCTATATAGTGCCTTGCGGTCGGAGGCCGAGCAGTTGCCATATCAGGCAGTGGTGCAACCCGTCAGGATGCCATTGATGGTGCAGCTGTAGAACCTTTTGAGGATCTGAGGAGCCATGCCAAATCTATTCAGTCTCCTGAGGGGGAATAGGTTTTGTCGTGCCCACTTCACGACTGTCTTGGTGTGCTTGGACCATGTTAGTTRGTTGGTGATGTGGACGCCAAGGAACTTGAAGCTCTCAACCTGCTCCACTATAGCCCTGTCAATGAGAATGGGGGCGTGCTCGGTCCTCCTTTTCCTGTAGTCCACAATCATCTCCTTTGTCTGGATCACGTTGAGGGAGAAGTTGTTGTCCTGGCACCACACGGTCAGGTCTCTGACCTCTTCCCTATAGGATGTCTCATTGTTTTCGGTGATCAGGCCTACCACTTTTGTGTCATCAGCAAATTGAATGATGGTGTTGGAGTTGTGCCTGTCCGTGCAGTCATGAGTGAACAGGGAGTACAGGAGGGGACTGAGCACGCACCCCTGAGGGGCCCCCATGTTGAGGATCAGCTTGGCGGATGTGTTGTTACCTACCTTTACCACCTGGGGGCGGCCCGTCAGGAAGTCCAGGATCCAGTTGCAGAGGGAGGTGTTTCGTCCCTTAGTGATGAGCTTTGAGGGCACTATGGTGTTGAACGCTGAGCTGTAGTCAATGAATAACATTATCACGTAGGTATTCCTTTTGTCCAGGTGGGAAAGGACAGTGTGGAGTGCAATATAGATTGCATCATCTGTGGATCTGTTGGTGCGGTATGCAAATTGGAGTGGGTCTAGGGTTTCTGCGATAATGGTGTTGATGTGAGACATGACCAGAATTTCAAAGCATTTCATGGGTACAGACGTGAGTGCTACGGGTCGGTAGTCATTTAGGCAGGTTACCTTAGTGTTCTTGAGCACAGGGACTATGGTGGTCTGCTTGAAACATATTGGTATTACAGGGAGAGGCTGAAAATGTCAGTGAAGACACTAGCCACTTGGTCAGCACATGCTTAGAGTACACATCCTGGTAATCTGGCCCAACGGCCTTGTGAATGTTGACCTGTTTAAAGGTCGTACATCGGCTGAGCAGAGCGTGATCAGACAGTCGTCGGAACAGCTGATGCTCTCATGCATGTTTCATGTTACTTGCTGGAAGCGAGCTAGAAATTATTTAGCTCCTCTGGTAGGCTTGTGTTCGCTGGCAGCTATGCGCTCATGTTCCGCTTTGTAGTCTGTAATAGTTTGCAAGCCTGGCCACTCATCGCGACTCAGAGGCCGGTGTAGTGAAGGATTCGGATCTTAGTTCCTGTAATTTGAACTGGCTGTTTGATGGTTCATCAGAGGCATAGTGGGATTTCTTATAAGCTTCGCGAGTTAGAATCCCGCTCCTTTAGCTGCAGTGTGAATGTTGCCTGTAATCCATAGCTTCTGGGGTTGGGGTAAATGTACGTAAAGTACTGTGGGGACGACGTCTGGATGCACTCATGATTAAAGCAGTGACTCGATGTGGTGTACTGATCATGCGCATTGGAAAATCCGGGAATATATTCCAGTTGTGCCAGCAAACAGTCCTGTAGTTTTAGCATTCTTTCACTGCTGACGCTAACTTTTCTGTATTGAACCGGTCACATGGTGCTTCCTGCTTTAATTTTTGCTATGTAAGCAAGGAATGCAGGAGGATAGAGTTATGGTCACATTTGACCAAATGGAGGCGAGGCAGAGCTTTGAACGTTACGCGTCTGCTGTGTGTGGAATATTGGGTGGTCTAGAATATTTTCCTCTGGTTTGCACATTTAACGTGCTGATAGAAATTTAGGTAAAACTGATTTAAGTTTCCTGCATTTAAAGTCCCCGGCCCTCGAGCGCCTCCTCTGGATGAGCGTTTTCTGTTTGGCTTATGGCGGAGTAAGCAGCTCATTGAGTGCGGTTTTAGTGCCAGCCTCGGTCTGTTGGGTGGTATGTAGACAGCTGACAAAAAATCCAGATGAAAACATCTCTAGGTAGATAGTGTGGTGCTACAGCTTATCATAAGATACTTACTCTAGGCTGGAGCAAAACCTTGAGACTTCCTTAGATTCGAGCCCCAGTGCTATTGTTTAACCAAATATATAGGCCCCGCGCCCGTGTTAACCAGAGACTGCTGTTCTGGTCTGGCCGAACAGAGTGTTAACCATCAAGTTGTCATTCTTAATGTCGTCGTTCAGCCACGTCTCGGTGAAAATCAGATTTTGTAGATTTTAAATGTCTGTTTGGTAGATACTAGTGCTTTCAGCTTTTGCCCATTTCTTTTCAGCGAATTGAAGTTGCTGAGGCAGGCCTGAAAGGCAGGCGCTAGAATTTAAGCGCACATAATCGCCTGAATCTCACAAGGCAAGCCCTGACTCTTTCCGCGATAACGCTCGGGTTCCTTTTCCAGAAATCACAAGGGATCTTGGGCCTGGTCGGTTGTCTGTAAGTAAGTTATATCCTCCGATTTCGACTCATTGAGAAGAAACTCTTATTCCAATTTGAGGTGAGTAAGATCACAAGTTCTATGTCGCAGAAACTCTGTTTCAGGTCTAGGGTCATAGGTCATATAGAAGCTCTTTTCGGTTACGGATATGAAACCATTTGAGTGTATAGGGTTTAGGGTAGGTTTGGGTAGCGGTCTTCAAATAAGTTTAGGGGTAGGGTTGGTTACAGGATATGAGACCGCAGTTTATGTGTAAGGGTTTAAGGGGTAGGGTTGGGTAGGCAGGAATTGAAATAAGTCTTAAGGTGTAGGTTGTTAGCAGGAATAATGAACCAGTTTAGTGTAAGGGTTTAGCGTAGGCGTTTGGCGTTAGGAGTATTTGCACCTAGTTTGGGTTAGGGTGGCGAAGGGGGGGGGGGGGGTGCCTGGGGTATGTGCTTTGTGGCTGTGAATAAGTAGTTGGATGAGTTGGTGTTGTTGTAATGAGCTGTTTTTCTTTGTCAACGAGGAGCGGCGCAGCGAAGGTTGCGCAGAGTCAGGTCCTTTCCAGAAAGGTAAGTATTGTTGAAGGTTTTTTAAAGGCATTTCCAGGTAAGTATAAGTGTTTTAAAAGGCCATTCATGGTTTTTAAAAAGTTAATTCCAGGTAAGGTACAGCATGTTTAAATGTCAGAATGGTCTTTATAGGGCACTTCTGAGGTTAAAGAGAGGGAGATTCAGATTCAATGAGTGGGATTAAGACTACAATCTGATCATCAATATTTCTTCCATCTAACCCATATTTGCAAAACGTATAGGCAGATCATCTGCCAGTGGACCATTCTTGGTCACATTATGCTGCTAAATAATTTTTGGGGCTGTGCGACCTTGTGAAATTGTTTTGTAATAGGCAATGTATGTAAGAAAGTATTTCAGCAACGACACACTCTGTTAACTTGAAATGGGCATTCCAGGTGGACTACTCAGAGCTGGTTGAGAATGCTAAGAGTGTGCAAATCGGGTGTCCATCAAAACATTTCTTAAAAACGGCTGTTTTCGCTTTGGTCCATCATGGGTATTGTGTGTAGTTGATCGAGGGGAAAAAAATATTGAATGGCATTGTTCAGAATAAAGGTATTAAGTAACGGTAAGCAATGTGGAAAAGGTCAGGAGTCGAATATTCCGAATGCCTGAACATCTAATGATGTATATAACACCATGTAGGAGCAAGTATAGACCTAGTCTGTTCATTATATACATTACATGACGTATTGGTGTTACACATGCAGGAGCAGTATAGACCTGTTCTGTTCATTATATACATCTACTATGATGATTGTTTACACCATGCAGGAGCAGTATAGACTAAGTCTGTTCATTTATACATCTTACATGATGTATTGTTACACACCATGCAGGGAAGCAGTATAGACTTAGTCTGTTCAATTATATACATCTACATGATGTATTTGTTACACATGCAGGAGCAGTATAGACCTAGTCTGTTCATTATATACATCTACATGAGGTATTGTTACACCATGCAGGAGCAGTATAGACCTAAGTCTGTTTATTATATACATCATACATGATGTATTGTTAAAACCATGCAGGAGCAGTATAGACCTAGTCTGTCCATTATATACATCTACATGATGTATTGTTACACCATGTAGGAGGGGATAGACCTAGTCTGTTCATTATATACATCTACATGATGTATTGTTACACCATGGTAGGAGTGCAGTATAGACCTAGTCTGTTCATATATATACATCTACATGATGTATTATACACATGTAGGAGCAGTATAGACCTAGTCTGTTCTTATATACATCTCATGATGTATTTGTTACACCATGCATAGGAGCAGTATAGACCTAGTCTGTTCATTATTGTAACCTCTACATGATGTATTGTTACAGCCATGCAGGAGCAGTATAGACCTAGCTTGTTCATATATACATCTACTGATGTATTGTTACACATGCAGGAGCAGTATAGACCTAGTCTGTTATTATATACATCTACAATGATGTGGTTACACATGCAGGAGCAGTATATAGACCTAGTCTGTTCATTATATTATCTACATGATGTATTGTTACACATGCAGGAGCAGTATATGACCTAGTCTGTTCATTATATACATCTACATGATGTATATTGTTACACACATGCAGGAGCAGTATAAGACCTAGTCTGTTCATATATACATCTACATGATGTATTGTTACACCATGCGGGCAAGGGCAGTAATACCTAGTTGTTCATTATATACATCTACATGATGTATTGTTACACCATGCAGGAGCAGTATAGACCTAGTCTGTTCATTATATACATCTACATGATGTATTGTTACAATAGAGGGAGCAGTATAGACGTAGTCTGTTGATTATATACATCTACATGATGTATTGTTTACCGATGGGGAGCGTTATAGACCTAGTCTGTTCATTATATACATCTACATGATGTATTGTTACACCTGCAGGAGCAGTAATAGACCTAGTCTGTTCTTATATACATCTACATGATGTATTGTTACACCATAGCATGGAAGCAGTAATAGACCTAGTCTGTTATTATATACATCTACATGATGTATTGGTTACAGATCATGCAAGGAGCTAGATAGACCTAGTCTGTTTCATTTATTACATTACATGATGTATTGTTAACAGCTGCAGGAGCAGTATATGACATCTCTGTTTATAATATTCGTTTGTTTGGACAGATTTTCTAATTTATTATAATGGTTTTATTTACCCTTTCTTTAATAGGCAAGTCAGGTCAGTTTAAGAACAAATACTGTTTTTTACGATGCACGGTCTACCCCGGCCAAAACACTCCCTAACCGGGAACGACGCTGGTCCAATTGTGCGCCGCCTATGAGACTCCCGATCTGGCCGGTTGTGATACAGGCCGGGATCGAACACAGGATTCTGTAGTGACGCCTCTAGCTCTGAGATGCAGTGCTTAGACCGTGTGCCACTCGGGGCCCTCACTCAAGATGCATCTGCAGCCGATTAACACATGCTTCTGTTTGTGGGTTTTCATTTAAACATTATTATTTTATGAATAAATGAAAATAAATCAAATACATATTAATTTCCTAACATGGCGTTAGCCACTCTAGTCAGCAGATGACGATGACGTATTTCAGGCAATGCTGCCTGTGTGACGTATAATCTAATGGACGGGAAGTTTCTTCAACAACCAAACAGCGACCTCGGTCGCTTTGCTAGCCGACGTAGCGGAACATGTGGAGCTCTTTTACGCTTTCGGTGATTATTAGCCCACTGGGGTTTTAAAAAATTTTCTGTCGTATAACTAGTTACCCTTTTAATATCGTATGTACGTCAGCTAGCTGTCTGGTTAAGGTAGGTCAGCACTAGGCTAATTCGCTAATGCTAACATCACCGGATGAGTTCAAAAAGCTACTACCCCCCTAACTAAAGAGGAAGACACTGTACGGGAAAAGAAGCTCTCGTGAAAGAGGAGAAGGAAGAGGAGTCTGTCACAGTTAAACAAGAAGTAGAGGTTGATGGGCTGTTAACGTGAAAGAGGAAGACGTTTCAGTGAAAGAGACGCGAAAGTTAACAAGAGGGTGCAGTTTTTACAGTGAAAGAGGAGACGACTGGCACGGTGAAAGAAGAGGAAGACGTTTTTGGAGTGAAGGAGGAGGGGGAGATCACTGTCACTTGGAGGGGAAGAAGAGCAGAATGGAGATCTGATTAACACCAGTAAGTGTTGTCTTTAAAAGGGGGCACAAAACTCTGGAGTTGTTGAACTGATGTCCTGAATATTTAATTTAGTTGACTGATGTGATTTTAAAGGTCATTCTACTGAAGTTTGTATGTGCGATTCCAGGAAATCTACTTCTAAATATTGGCATGTTGGGGGAATAAAATAAAACAAATAAGAGCTTTATGGATGTTACATGAAATGGACACGCTTTTTGGGGAGATTGCTAACGAGCTGTTTACAAAATGACTGAAGTCTATGGGTATATGCTAGCAGGATACCTATAGCAGCAAATGACTGGAAGTCTAATTGCCCTTAGTTAGCATTGGCTCGCAAAAATACCTCTAACTTCCTTCATACAGGAAACAGAGACATACGAATGGTTTCCACAAGTTCGTCTGACTCTGGGAAGTAGCTGCAGAGCCTCAGTGGCAAAATCAGCCCTTTTAGGTCTATATTTTGGAGTTCAGGCTTTATTTGAAACGTTCAGGCAGGAATTGCTGAATTTTGACATTACGTAGTAGGAGGCCAAGTCTAAATAAAATAATTTTCAGTCAATCATATTTCATGGCTTTTAGTAAGGGCTCAGAGAGCTTGTTTTTTTCCACTCACAGCTTTTCTCAGTATTAGTTTAAGAAGATGTTAATGAAGCAGTCCAGGCCACATTGAAGTGTCTTGAGTTTTTTGTTTGTGTGTCTACGAGTCTTGTAAAGATAGGAAGGAGGGAGTGACTGGGAGAGGAAATGTTTTTGTAAAACCTGCAGCATACATCGGATCATATTAAAACTTTATCTGTAAGATAACTTTCATCAAGGTTTTTATGGTTTAATATTGGTTTCTCTCCTTTCAGTTTACTTTTTCAGCGCTATGAGATTTAACATCCATAACAATTGTTGATATCTTGAAAAATGATGTGTTCTGGCTAAGATTATATACATTTCATATTTCTTTATATATAATATATGCTGAAATGAATTTCTCATACATGCAGTACAAATTTTTTTTTTGAAAAGATGAGAAGGGAATAGTCCTGTAGTATTTATTTTTCTTCAATTGAGAGATATGGCATAAAGCAGGTTAAACTATTTAAACTTATGGTTGTGGAAGGCATATATTTAGCCTAGGTATAATTTCACAAGCCCTGAATTCATTAGATTATTGATGACTGTTTGAAATGCAGTGTATTTGACCTTTAAATTGTACAACAAAGCTTATTTAGAGAGAACATTAACAATTAAGAGACACTTATCCTTATGGCTTTGCTTGAAGACATGGCTAAAGGTCAATCGATTTGTGACATGGTCCTAGCTGTGTGTTGCCGCTTTCCATGTCTGTTGTCTGTAACTTGTGAGGTTTGGAAACACTTTGTTGCTTTTATGAATTTTGTCTTGCTGCTTTTTGTTCTATGTTGCTCTCTCTGTATGCTACGTCTTGCTTGTCCTATGTTGCTATGTCTTGCTTTGTTCTATGTTGCTATTGTCTATATTGTAATTGTTTTTAATAACCTGCCCAGGGACTGCGGTTGAAAATTAGCCGGCTGGCTAAAACCGGCACTTTTACTGAAACATTGATTAAAGTGACACTGTCCCTGTAAAAATTAAAATAAACTCAAACTCATCGGCAATTTATTAGGTCACCCATCTAGTACCGGGTTCAGACCCTCTTTGCCTCAACCCTAGACACTGTCAGGTGTGAAAAGCCCAGGAGGGTGGCCGTTTCTGAGACACTGGATCAGGCCCCTGGCATTGACGACGACGCTCAGTCTCTTAGGTCATCTGTTTTTGCCCATCTACTTAAAAATATTCCAAATGTAAGCATATGTGTTATGATAGATTTGAATAAAGAAATATTTAACATCTGAATGTCTGTCTGTCTGTAACATCCATAATTGTGTTTTCCTCTCTAAAGTAATATGAAAATACAATCTTACATTTTTTGGTTTGTGTTCAGCCAAGCTTTCCTTCGATATGCCTATCCTGTTATAACTAACACTGGGGGACAGCTGTGAGTGGAGAAACAAGCTCTGTGAGCTCATTCAAAAAGCCATGAAATATGATCTATGAAAGCCTTGTTTGAGACTTGCCCTCCTACTCTGTAATTGGCCAAAATGCATGCATTTCCTACTTAAACTTTTCAAATAAAGACTGAATTCCAATATATATACCTTAAGGATAATTATGATGTGGCCATTTCAGAATCATATTTAGATTAGGATTATGGTAATTAATATTAACAAACATGCAACTCTGTAATGCAGCAGCAATTAAACATCCTTTTCAAACATTTGCCAAAATGCAATTCGCAAGGAAAACATCCGTCAGGAACTTAGAAAGAGATCTAAAGATGCTGCTTATATGACTAGGATTGTGTTAATCAGGGACTGTGTTAATCGAGGACTGTGTTTAATTAAGGACTAGATGTGTATAAGAGACAGATCGAGGACTGTGTTTAATTAAGGATTGTGGACATCGAAAGACAGAACAAATGCTAATCTAATGAATTCAGGGCTTGTGAAATTATTAGACAAATGCTGACCAATGAGAAGCTATAAAACAATTGGAGCCTAATTGACTCCACATTTCTATTGTCTGATTTATGGAAACTTTTTCTCATTTATCATAATGAGCACCAGAAAAACACATATGATACTTGGCCTCAGGTTATTGAAGGATCTGATTTGAATTAAACATACAAGGAAGACAGTTGTATCATGTGAAGGTTTCATTCAAGGTCGTATTCATTAGTGAACACCGTTTCGTTTTAGTTTCTAGTGAATACGACCCCTGATCTCACTGTTAAATTAAACACACGGTTTGTCTTTGGTAGGAGAGAGACCAGACTCAGAAGAACCAGAGCAAGAGACGTCTGAACCAGCAAGACGACACCACTGTTCCCACTGTGGAAAGAGTTTTACCCAATTACGGACACTGAAGGTGCATGAAAGAATACACACTGGAGAGAAGCCCTACCAATGTTCTCAGTGTGGAAAGAGTTTTACCCAGTTAGGGAGCCTGAAAATACACAATAGAATACACACMGGAGAGAAGCCTTACMAATGCTCTCAGTGTGGAAAGARATGTTCACAGTTAAGTTGCCTGAAATCACATGAGAGAATACACACAGGAGATAAGCCTCACAAATGCCCTCAATGTGGTAATACTTTTAAGCGGTTAAGTAACCTGAAGGAACATCAAAGAGTACACACAGGGGAAAAGCCTTACCACTGTTTCCATTGTGAAAAGCGTTTCAGCTGGGTAAGGCAACTGAAAGAGCATGAGAGAACACACACCGGAGAGAAGCCCTACCAATGTTCCCAGTGTGGAAAGAGTTTTACCCAGTTCGGGAGCCTGAAGATACATGATAGAATACACACAGGCGAAAAGCCTTTCCAATGTTCCCAGTGTGGAAAGAGTTTTAACCGGTTAGGTAACCTRAAATCACATGAGAGGACACACAAAGAAGAAGAGCCCCATCCCTGCTCCCAGTGTGGAAAGAATTTTACCTCATCAGGCTTCCTGAAGAATCATGAGCAAAGACACACTGGGGAAAAGCCTTTCCAGTGCTCCCAGTGTGGAATWAAATTTACCTGGTTAAGGCAACTGAAATCACATGAAAGGATCCACACATGAGAGAAATGTTACGAATGCTCCCAGTGTAGAAAGATATTTACCCAGTTTAGGCACCTGAAAGACCTTGAGGTAACACACTCAGGGGAGAAGCCTTACCCATGCTCCCAGTGTGGACAGTGATTTTTCACATACTTACAATTCATGAGGTAACACACACATTGCTCCCACACTTGTCTCATCTTTTACTGAAAATTGGTGCTTTGTGGTTTTGTTTATGCCCTTATTTCCATATGAAATCAAATTGGAGAAAACCTACTCAAATACATGTGTATGTTTTAAAATCCCAAGATATGAATTGAATATGGAGTGTGTCCGTTTTTATGTAGATTATGTACACACACTCTGTGATTAAATAGTCTTCTTTTTTTTACTCTGGCTCTGTTTTTCTGTGTGTGTTGGGGATGTGGAACACGTTTGGGTAAAAAAAGATACACGTCAAATAACACTATTTGATGTGTCAAATAAGCTTGTTGACCAATCAGGACCTGAATATGACTGCACGTCACATAATAATTTAACGCGTTCATACATTTTTTTACGTAGTTATTATTACACATTRATTACATGATCACTTGTGTTTCATATGTCAAAACGTTTCATCGATACGTATGCTATGATGCTGGTAAAGTTGCCTCGTGCGCACCTACAGTGCTGGTCAGAAAAAAAAGCTAGCTAGCTGATGGATGCAAACAATGTTCTTCCCCAAATACGTAGCAAAACGACAATCTGTTTCAGTAGCTATAGTTAGTTAGCTAACKATATAGCTAGGTGTCATCATCTAAAATAACCCTCATTTATAAGACAGTTTTTATYTGATTAATGGTCGGACCCATCTATGTGAAGCTAGCCACAATAAGCATTAGCCACAATAGTGGACTTTGCGGTTAGCCTTCAAAATAAAAGTATATAATTGACAGTGAATCAAATGAATACAAATAGTGGAATTATGCCATAAGTGAATAGATCATGCTAAACGAGGTTGGAATGTTGTTTATATAAAWTCAACAAAAGACAATTTGTTAATTTGACAAAAATCTGTTTTTAATCACACTGGATGTATTAGACTTTAGAATTGCATTGTGGGGCATTCTTATTTCACTGTACAGCCTTACCTATGAATTGTGGTTCAATGACATGGTGTATCAGTCAACTCAGTGACACCCAGAGAACATTAGTGTCTTAGCTCTTATTGCGGGACTCAAACAACTGAATTGAGCCACATTTATTGTCAACCTATGTGTATTGGAACTCTATTCCATAGGAAAAACAATGCAACGTGGATGTTGGAGTCTGAGAAAAAAAGTATTTGGATACTGAGTCGACTGATACCTCATTTCATTGATCCGCAATCCAACCTTGTTTAACATTATCTAGTCTAAATATGGCATGATTCCACCAATTGTAACCTTCTGCGTCACTTTCAACGAGGGACTTTTATCTTGAAGGCAAACCGCAAATTCCACTGTTGTGGCTAGCTTCACAACACGTAACCCCGCTTGTTTCTTTTTCATGAACTGAAGTTCAATTTCAATGGCCTTGCAGAAGCACCCACAGATCATCACTGATCCTCCACAACATTCCACAGTGGGTGCGAGACACTGGCTTTTAGGCCTCTCCAGGTCTCACACCCACTGTGAAATTTGGTGGAGGATCGGGGATGATCTGGGGGTGCTTCAGCAAGGCTGGAATCGGGCAGATTTGTCTTTGTGAAGGACATATGAATCAAGCCACGTACAAGGTTGTCCTGGAAGAAAACTTGTTTCCTTCTTCTCTGACAATGTTCCCCAACTCTGAGGATTGTTTTTTTTCCAGCAGGACAATGCTCCATGCCACACAGCCAGGTCAATCAAGGTGTGGATGGAGGACCACCAGATCAAGACCCTGTCATGGCCAGCCCAATCTCCAGACCTGAACCCCATTGAAAACCTCTGGAATGTGATCAAGAGGAAGATGGATGGTCACACGCCATCAACAAGCCGAGCTGCTTTGAATTTTTACGCCAGGAGTGGCATAAAGTCACCCAACATCAATGTGAAAGACTGGTGGAGAGCATGCAAGACGCATGTAAGCTGTGATTGAAATATCAGGGTTATTCCACCAAATATTGAATTCCAAACTCTTCCTAAGTGAACATTAGTATTGTGTTGTTTAAAAATGTATATGAACTTATTTTCTTTGCATTATTCGAGGTCTGACAACACTGCGTCTTTTTTGTTATTTGACCAGTTGTCATTTTCTGCAAATAAATGCTCTAAATGAGAATATTTTTATTTGGAATTTGGGAGAAATGTTGTCAGTAGTTTATAGAATAAAACAAAAAATGTTCATTTTACCCAAACATACCTATAAATAGTAAACCAGAGAAACTGATAATTTTGCAGTGGCCTCTTAATTTTTTTACCTTGAGCTGTATGTATTGTTACACCATGAAGGAGCAGTATAGACTAGTCTGTTCATTATATACATCTACATTATGTATTGTTACACCATGAAGGAGCAGTATAGACCTAGCTGTTCATTATATACATCTACATGATGTATTGTTACACCATGCAGGAGCAGTATAGACCTAGTCTGTTCATTATATACATCTACATGATGTATTGTTACACCATGCAGGAGCAGTATAGACCTAGTCTGTTCATTAATATACAATCCTTACATGATGTATTGTTACACCATGCAGGAGCAGTAGGCTGTTTACAAAGGCAGACCATTTCAGATATTTTTGTGGGGACCTAACAGATCAGCTGTGAAAAATATCTAATGTTAAAATATTACATGTGATTGGTCAAAAGACCAACATGAAAAATTAAATAAATATTTCCTTAAACTGCATTACCCGTCCCACTCCAGTCAGCAGATGGCGATATTCGTTTTACAGGCGATGCTGCCAGAGTGTGACGTGGCATTAAATCTAGTGGACGGGACGCTTCTTCAACAACAGCTAATCAGCCACCTCGGTATCTTGCTAGCCAACATAGCCGAAACATTGGAGCTCTTTAGACGTTTTCATTGTGTTTTAAACACACGTCTGTCGTATCTACTAGTTAACCAATTCCCCCCCGTATTTACGTTGTTAGTCAGCTAACTTAGCACAGGGCTAGTCGCTTATGCTAACTAGCTAGCTAAAATCCCTGACCATGAGCTCACCAAGGTACTCCCCGCCTGCTAAAGAAGAGGATGTCTGCTGGACCGAGAAACAGGGTCTGTGGCTTAATGTTGTCGTGAAAGAAGAAGAGGAAGAGAAGGATGTCACAGTGAAAGGCAACGAAGAAGCTTCCAGAGTGAAAGAGGACGAGACTGGAGATCTGATTAACACCAGTGAGTACTATTTTAAAAACAGGAGCAAAACCTTGTCAAACAACAACAAAATGGCCGCCATGACACTTAAAAAAAACATTGTAGTCATTTATTTAGCCGACGCTCTTATCCAGAACGACTGACAGGAGCAATTATGGTTAAGTGACTTGCTCAAGAGCACATCGACAGATGTCGCACCTAGTTGGCTCAGGGATTCGAACCAGCGACGTTTCAGTTACTGGCCCAAAGCTTGTTTTGGTAAACAGCTAAGGGATGGGGGCTGGAGACACCGGTATGTATGTAACCACTCTCAAATTCTATGTTTTATTTCACCTTTATTTAACCAGGTAAGCTAGTTGAGAACAAGTTCTCATTTACAACTGTAACCTGACCAAGATAAAGCAAAGCAGTGCGACAGAAACAACACAGTTACACATGGAATAAACAAGCGTACAGTCAATAACACGATAGGGGGAAAAAAAGAAAGTCTATATACAGTGTGTGTAAATGGCATGAGGAGGTAAGGCCATAGTAGCAAAGTAATTACAATTTAGCAGATTAACACTGGAGTGATAGATGAGCAGATGATGGTGTGTAAGTAGTGATACTGGTGTGCAAAAGACCAGTAAAGTAAATAAAAACAATATGGGGATGAGGTAGGTAGATTGGGTTAGGGTTCCTCGAGGACTCCAATCAAGTTGTACAAACATCTCAAGGATGATCAATGGAAACACGATGCACTTGAACTCAATTGACCATTTTCATAGCAAAAGGTCTGAATACTTATGTAAATAAGGTATTTCTGTATTTGATTTAAAAATAATAATTTACATAAAAATCTAAAACCATTTTCACTTTGTCATTATGGATATTTAACCAGGCAAGTCAGTTAAAAACAAATTCTTATTTACAATGACTGCCTAGGAACAGTGGGTTAACTGCCTTGTTCAGGGGCAGAAGGACAGATTTTTACCTTATCAGTTCGGTGTTTCAATCTAGCAACCTTTCGGTTACTGGCACAATGCTCTAAACACTAGGGTACCTGCCGCCCCTGATTGATGGAAAAACGTTAATTAAATTCAGTTTAGAATAAGCCTGTAACATAACAAAATGTGGAAAAAGTCAAGGTCTAAATACTTCCCGAATGCCCTGAATTATAAAGTTAATTTCTCAGAACATTAAGAAAAATGTCCATTTAAAAACAACAAATAACATTCAAATAATAAAAACAACAAATAACATTCAAAAAACATACATTCGGTTCTCAGGGTCATCAACTTTCTCTACCCTGTATCTTGTTAAGTGTTCAGGTGTGTTGGCCACGCCCAATAATTGGTCACACCTGATCTTAATGAGTGCTTGTTTCCTTGGAAATGGGGTCTGATTGGATAGACAAAAAATGTTACAGCTTTGAATGAGTTTTAAAATAATACAAATGTAAAACGTTGTGTTCTAGCTCCACCCTGGTGGCGCAGTGGACTAATTCTATGGATGGAGAACAGGAGATCATAGGTTCGAATCTCACTAGAAAATAGATGTGACAGTTGCCTGCTATTTTCCGACTATCTCCTGTGGTTTATTTTATTTTTATTTTTTTAAACGTAATGACATCACACCTAAAATAAAATGCATTTTCGTAAAAACACGGTGTCTCATGAGAATGTAGAGGTTGAAGTGTTTCCAATACCCATTTAGGCAAATCGTTCATTAATACATTTGCGACAGCCTGTATGCCCTCCCAGCTATCGGTTTCATGTCTCAGGTAGCCTGTGTGCCCTCCCAGCTATCGGTTTCATGTCTCAGCCCAGCCTGTATGCCCTCCCACCTAAATCTGTTTTCATGTCTCAGGCTAAGCCTGTGTGCCCCTCCAGCTATCGGTTTCAGTTCTCAGCCCATGCCTGTAGGTGCCTTTTCCCAGCTCATCGTTTCATGTCTCAGCCCAGCCTGTAGGCCCTTCCCAGCTATCTGTTTCTGTCCTCAGTCCAGCTTGTTATGCCCCTCCCAGCTGATCGGTTCCATGTTCTCAGCCTCACTTATCTGCCCTCGCCAGCTGATCCGTTTCATGTCTCAGGTAGCCTGTATTCCCTCCCACCTATCTGTTTCATGTCTCAGCCCAGCCTGTATGCCCTCCCAGCTATCTGTTTCATGTCTCAGCCCAGCCTGTATGCCCTCCCAGCTATCGGTTTCATGTCTCAGCCAGCCTGTGTGCCCTCCCAGCTATCGGTTTCAATGTCTCAGCCCAGCCTGTGTGCCCTCCCAGCTATCGTTTCATGTCTCAGCCCAGCCTGTAGGCCCTCCCAGCTATCGGTTTCATGTCTCAGCCCAGCCTGTATGCCCTCCCAGCTATCTGTTTCATGTCTCAGCCCAGTCTGTATCCCTCCCAGCTATCTGTTTCATGTCTCAGCCCAGCCTGTAGGCCCTCCCAGCTATCGTTTCATGTCTCAGCCCAGCCTGTATGCCCTCCCAGCTATCGGTTTCATGTCTCAGCCCAGCCTGTAGCCCTCCCAGCTATCGTTTTCATGTCTCAGCCCAGCCTGTAGGCCCTCCAGCTATCGGTTTCATGTCTTCAGCCAGCCTGTAGCCCTCCCAGCTATCGGTTTCATGTCTCAGCCTCAGCCTGTATGCCCTCCCAGCTATCGGTTTCATGTCTCAGGTAGCCTGTATGCCCTCCCAGCTATCGGTTTCATGTCTCAGCCGCCTGTATGCCCTCCCAGCTATCGGTTTCATGTTCTAGGTAGCCTGTATGCCCTCCCAGCTATCGGTTTCATGTCTCAGCCCAGCCTGTATGCCCTCCCAGCTATCGTTTCATGTCTCAGCCCCAGCCTGTAGGCCCTCCCAGCTATCGGTTTCATGTCTCAGTCCAGCCTGTATCCCTCCCAGCTATCGGTTTCATGTCCTCAGCCCAGCCTGTATGCCCTCCAGCTATCGGTTTTCATGTCCCTCAGTCCCAGCCTGTAATGCCCTCCCAGCTATCTGTTCCTATGTCTCACGGAGCCTGTAGGCCCTCCACCTATCGGTTTCATAGTCTCAGGTAGCCTGTATTCCCCTCCCAGCTAATCGTATTCATGTCTGCAACCCAGCCTGTATGCCCTCCCAGCCTATCGTTTTCATGTCTCAGTCCAGCCTGTGGGTGCCCTGCCAGCTATCGGTTTCATGTCTCAGTAGTCCAGCCTGTATGCCCTCCCAGCTACGGTTTCAGTCTCAGTCCCAGCCTGTATGCCCTCCCAGCTATCGTTTCATGTCTCAGTCCAGCTGTATGCCTCCCAGCTATCGGTTTCATGTCTCAGGTAGCCTGTATCCCTCCCACTATCTGTTTCATGTCTCAGGTAGCCTGTATTCCCTCCCACCTATCTGTTTCATGTCTCAGCCCAGCCTGTATGCCCTCCCAGCTATCGGTTTCATGTCTCAGAGCCTGTATGCCCTCCCAGCTATCGGTTTCATGTCTCAGCCAGCCTGTGTGCCCTCCCAGCTATCGGTTCATGTCTCAGCCCAGCCTGTGTGCCCTCCCAGCTATCGGTTTCATGTCTCAGCCCAGCCTGTATGCCCTCCCACTATCGTTTCATGTCTCAGCCCTATGTTCATGTCTCAGCCCAGCTGTATGCCCTCCCAGCTATCTGTTTCATGTCTCAGCCCAGCCTGTAGCCCTCCCAGCTATCGTTTCATGTCTCAGCCCAGCCTGTATGCCCTCCCAGCTATCGGTTTCATGTCTCAGCCCAGCCTGTAGGCCCTCCCAGCTATCGGTTTCATGTCTCAGCCCAGCCTGTAGGCCCTCCCAGCTATCGGTTTCATGTCTCAGAGCCTGTATGCCTCCCAGCTATCGGTTTCATGTCTCAGCCCAGCCTGTATGCCCTCCCAGCTATCTGTTTCATGTCTCAGGTAGCCTGTAGGCCCTCCCACCTATCGGTTTCATGTCTGAGGTAGCCTGTATGCCCTCCCAGCTATCGGTTTCATGTCTCAGCCCAGCCTGTATGAAGACTTACAGAAAACGTTTGACCTCTGTCATTGCCAACAAAGGGTATATAACAAAGTATTGAGAAACTTTTGTTATTGACCAAATACTTATTTTCCACCATAATTTGCAAATAAATTCAGTAAAAATCCTACAATGTGATTTTCTGGATTTTTTTTTCCCTCATTTGTCTATAGTTGAAGTGTACCTATCATAAAAAGATGAGAGAGGCCTGTAATTTTCAAGTGGGAGAACTTGCACAATTGGTGGCTGACTAAATACTTTTTTGCTCCACTGTATATCATACCCCCAAGACATGTTAACCTCTCACCATTACAATAACAGGAGAGGTTAGCATTATATATATCATACCCCCAAGACATGCTAACCTCTCAYCATTACAATAACAGGGGAGGTTAGCATTATATATAATCCCCCCCAAGACATGCTAACCTCTCACCATTACAATAACAGGAGAGGTTGGCATTTGGTATTATCACTTTAACACTACAGCCACTCTGTGATGACGCACTCTGCTGTTCAACATTTACATTTCAGCCATTTAGCAGACAGTCTTATCCAGAGAGACTTACGGTACTGAGTCATTTAGCAGACACTCTTATCCAGAGAGACTTACAGTAGTGAGTCATTTAGCAGACTCTCTTATCCAGAGCCACTTACAGTACTGAGTCATTTAGCAGACGCTCTTATCCAGAGAGACTTACAGTAGTGAGTCATTTAGCAGACTCTCTTATCCAGAGACTTACAGTACTGAGTCATTTAGCAGACGCTCTTATCCAGAGAGACTTACAGTAGTGAGTCATTTAGCAGACGCCCAAAGTTGTGGCAAAATGGCTTAAGAACAACAAAGTCAAGGTATTGGAGGGAGGAGGAGCAGTTCCCTTTACTGCTCCGTAACCAAGCACCAGGGTCTTGAAGATTAATCATTTTATTGAGGGATCTAGTTTAGATTAAACCTTGTAGAAAGACAGTTTTATCATGTAGAGCAGTTATTCCCCCAGGGGTACGCCAAATTAAAAATGTGATTCACATTTTTATATATATCTTCACATTTTCAAACAGTATTTTTTTATCGCCTTAGTAGTCTCGTTTCACTACCAAAAATAAAATTAAACCATCTAGTGTTCAGCGAAATAACAACACAATGTCAAATACAGGTAGCCTAATCAAATACTTAACATCCAATCATTTTAACCGTTACTTTCTCGCGGGAATTCCACTAACGGTCCAAATGTAGCCAAACGTAGCTGCTGCTCATTCCGTTTGCTCAAAAATTGAGAAATGGTTCAAGTAAGGCCCTCGTCCATAGAGACACAAACCAGCTCGACTGGTAGTACTGCTACTACCAGCAGTACTACACC
>NW_019944258.1:22875-31464 GCF_002910315.2 Salvelinus sp. IW2-2015 | reverse complement strand
ACTGTATATCATACCCCCAAGACATGTTAACCTCTCACCATTACAATAACAGGAGAGGTTAGCATATTATATATCATACCCCCAAGACATGCTAACCTCTCACCATTACAATAACAGGGGAGGTTAGCATTATATATAATCCCCCCCAAGACATGCAACCTCTCACCATTACAATAACAGGAGAGGTTGGCATTTGGTATTATCACTTTAACACTACAGCCACTCTGTGATGACGCACTCTGCTGTTCAACATTTACATTTCAGCCATTTAGCAGACACTCTTATCCAGAGAGACTTACACAGTAGTGAGTCATTTAGCAGACGCTCTTATCCAGAGACTTACAGTACTGAGTCATTTAGCAGACGCTCTTATCCAGAGACTTACAGTACTGAGTCATTTAGCAGACGCTCTTATCCAGAGAGACTTACAGTAGTGAGTCATTTAGCAGACGCTCTTATCCAGAGAGACTTACAGTAGTGAGTCATTTAGCAGACGCTCTTATCCAGAGAGACTTACAGTAGTGAGTCATTTAGCAGACGCTCTTATCCAGAGAGACTTACAGTATGAGTCATTTAGCAGACGCTCTTATCCAGATACTTACAGTAGTGAGTCATTTAGCAGACGCTCTTATCCAGAGACTTACAGTACTGAGTCATTTAGCAGACGCTCTTATCCAGAGAGACTTACAGTACTGAGTAATTTAGCAGACGCTCTTATCCAGAGAGACTTACAGTAGTGAGTAATTTAGCAGACGCTCTTATCCAGAGAGACTTACAGTAGTGAGTCATTTAGCAGACGCTCTTATCCAGAGAGACTTACAGTAGTGAGTCATTTAGCAGACGCTCTTATCCAGAGAGACTTACAGTACTGAGTCATTTAGCAGACGCTCTTATCCAGAGAGACTTACAGTAGTGAGTCATTTAGCAGACACTCTTATCCAGAGAGACTTCAGTAGTGAGTCATTTAGCAGACTCTCTTATCCAAGTACTTACAGTAGTGAGTCATTTAGCAGACTCTCTTATCCAGAGACTTACAGTACTGAGTAATTTAGCAGACATCTTATCCAGAGAGACTTACAGTACTGAGTCATTTAGCAGACACTCTTATCCAGAAAGACTTACGGTACTGAGTCATTTAGCAGACGGCCAAAGTGTTGGCAAAATGGCTTAAGGACAACAAAGTCAAGGTATTGGAGGGAGGAGGAACAGTTCCCTTTACTGCTCTGTAACCAAGCACCAGGGTCTTGAAGATGAATCATTTTATTGAGGGATCTAGTTTAGATTAAACCTTGTAGAAAGACAGTTTATTCATGTAGAGCAGTTATTCCCTCAGGGTATGCGCAATGCTGTCGGGGGTACGCCAAATTAATATATGTGTGTATATATATACATACATATATACATACATATATACACACATATATATACACACATATATAAAAATGTGAATCGCATTTTTATTTGGCGTACCCCCGACGGCATTGCGCATACCCCTGGGGGAATAACTGCTCTACATGGTAAAACTGTATATATATATATCTTCACATTTTCAAGCAGTCCATTTATATTTTCCAACGGGGCTATAGATTTGGGTGAGTTATCATTTTTTTATCGCCTTAGTAGTCTCGTTTCACTACCAAAAACAAAATTAAACCATCTAGTGTTCAGCGAAATAACACACAATGTCAAATACAGGTAGCCTAATCAAATACTTAACATCCAATCACATTAACCGTTACTCTCTCGCGGGAATTCCACTAACGGTCCGCATGTAGCCAAACGTAGCTGCTGCTCATTCCGTTTGCTCGAAAATTGAGAAATGGTTCAAGTAAGGCCCTCGTCCATAGAGACACAAACCAGCTCTATGGTAGTACTGCTACTACCAGCAGTACTACACCTGTCAACGACAACAGTTGTTCTGCTTCCCTGAGCACATCCAATGCTAGAATCAGCTGAAGAGCTACTGTCCCCTTACCCGGGAAAGCACCAAATAGACAGGGGACGTTGGACCATCGAAGAGGTGCAAATATGATAACTACATTGATTTGGGGTTCACTTATATTGGGAGTAGTGCCTTTCCTCAGTCAGTACTTTTGCACATAACACTATYTCACAACTCGATGAAACCTTCACTCTTGCACAGACATTTAGAAACTAAACATGCCAGTTTGAAAAATAAGCCATGGGAGTTTTTTGAGCCAGAATTAAGATGACTTTCGAGTAGTAAGACATGTATAAAAGCAACAGGTACCATTTAATAAGAAGGGGCTAGAAGCGTCTTATATGGTGAGCTACCGAGTGGCTAGGACAGGCAAGCCCCATACTATTGTGGAGGACTTAATTCTTCCTGCTGCCACGCGGATATGGCTGGGRSAATGCTGGGGGAAAAGGCCCAAAAAACCATACAGACAATGCCTTCATCAAACAACACTGTTTCWCGATGCATCAGTGACATGGCAGGAGATGTTTTGAAACAATTACTGCTTCGCATACAACCCAGTGAATTCTATGCGTTACAGCTGGATGAGTTAACAGACGTGGCGGGCCTGGCACTGCTCCTGATATATGTTCGTTATGTTTATGGGGGTCAATTAAGGAAGACATCCTCTTCTGCAAACCACTGGAAACCAGAACAACAGGAGAGGATATTTTAAAAGTACTGGACAGCTTTGTGACATCAAATTGACTTTGGTGGTCAAGATGTGTTGCTATCTGTACTGATGGCGCAAAAGCCATGACAGGGAGACCATAGTGGAGTGGTAACGCGCGTGCAAGCAGTTGCTCCCAACGCCACTTAGGTACACTGCAGCATCCACCGAGAGGCTCTTGCTGCCAAAGGAATGCCTGACCGCTTGAAAGACGTTTTGGACATTACAGTGAAAAGGTTCACTTTGTTAAAACAAGACTATGCGCTATGCAATGATATGGGCAGCGACCATGTAACGCTTTCACAACATACAGAAGTGTGCTGGTTATCAAGGGGCAAAGTATTGACAATTTTTTTTATATATTGGGGGACGAGCTTAAGTTGAGGATAGGGGGTGCTGTTTTCACTTTTGGGGAAAATCGTTCCCAATTTAAACGGCCTCGTACTCAATTCTTGCTCGTACAATATGCATATTATTATTACTATTGGATAGAAAACACTCTCTAGKKTCTAAAACCGTTTGAATTTTGTCTGTGGGTCAAACACAACTCATTTGGCAGCACACTTTGTGACCAGGAAGTGGAAAGTCTGAAATCGATGCTGTGTTCAAGTCGCTGCCTATAAATGGGCATGATACGTATGACTATACGTGCACGTCATACACCTTCCCCTGGATGTCAAGAGGAAGTGAGAGGAAAAAGGAGTTGATTATCTCTGTCTGACGTTGAATGAGCCCTCTTGGAACAACGTGTCACCCATTTTCTGTTTTCTGCAAGGCGCGTGGGGGGACCTGWTATTGCCTACTGGAAACATGTCGTTATGGGCGAATATGAGCTCCGGCTTTGAATTTATTTGATACATGTTACAATATCATCCTAAAGTATGTTTTTTCAATATAGTTTCATTAGATTATTGAACTTTATTCGGGACGTTYGGCGTGTTGCGTTGTTCGACTTTGTTGACGTTGGAGAGCTTAGCGCTGCATGGCCAGTGTGCTTGCTAATTCAAGAGGGAAAAAGAACGTTCTGAATCCAAAACAACGANGAAGACATCCTCTTCTGCAAACCACTGGAAACCAGGACAACAGGAGAGGATATTTTAAAAGTACTGGACAGCTTTGTGACATCAAATGGACTTTGGTGGTCAAGATGTGTTGCTATCTGTACTGATGGCACAAAAGCCATGACAGGAAGACATAGTGGAGTGGTAACGCGTGTGCAAGCAGTTGCTCCCGACGCCACTTGGGTACACTGCAGCATCCACCGAGAGGCTCTTGCTGCCAAAGGAATGCCTGACCGCTTGAAAGACGTTTTGGACATTACAGTGAAAATGGTTCACTTTGTTAAAACAAGGCTATGCAATGATATGGGCAGCGACCATGTAACGCTTTCACAACATACAGAAGTGTGCTGGTTATCAAGGGGCAAATTATTGACAATTTTTTTTTTTATATTGGGGGACGAGCTTAAACTTCTTTCCTGACCATAATTTTCACTTGTCTGACTGCCTGCATGATGATGAGTTTCTCACACGACTGGCCTATCTGGGTGATGTTTTTTCTTGCCTGAATGATCTGAATCTCGGATTACAGGGACTCTCCGCAAATATATTCAATGTGCGGGACAAAATTGAGGCTTTGATTAAGAAGTTGGAGCTCTCCTCTGTCTGTATTAACAAGGACAACACACAGRTCTTTCCATCATTGTATAATACTTTTTTTTGTGTGCAAATGAACTCAAGCTTACGGACAATGTCAAATGTGATATAGCGAAGCACCTGAGGTGAGTTGGGTTACACAATTAACGGATGACACCAACAACTAGATTCGTTATCCCCTCCAGTCCACTTACCGATATCTGAACGAAAGAGCCTCATCGAAATTGCAACAAGCGGTTCTGTGAAAATTTTATTTAATCAGAAGCCACTGCCAGATTTCTGGATTGGGCTGTGCTCAGAGTATCCTGCCTAGACAAACCGCACTGTTTAAGACACTGATGCCCTTTGCAACCACGTACCTATGTGAGAGTGGATTCTTGGCCCTCACGAGCATGAGAACTAAATACAGGCACAGACTGTGTGTGGAAAATGATTTTAAGACTGTGACTCTCTCCAATACAACCCAACATTGCAGAGTTATGTGTATCCTTTCAAGCACACGCTTCTCATTAATCTGTGGTGAGTTACTCACAATTTTCGATTAACAAATAAAGTTTTATATGTGAGATGGGTAAATAAAGTACAACATTATTGATTATGATTATTTGTGCCCTGGTACTATAACAGCTCTTTGTCACTTCCCACGAGCCGGGTTGCGACAAACTCATTCTTATGTTTAATAAATGTATAGTGTGTGTGTGTGGCAGGCTTACAATGATTTGAGAGTTTGGAAAAACATTTGAGAGTGTGCTGACCCTAGTGCTAAGAGGGGGTTCGCAGCTAGAGGTTGAATGTTTGAAGGGGTCCGGGACTATAAAACATTTAGGAACCACTGATGTAGAGGTTTCTTTCAGGTCTCTCTGTTTAACCAAATATTCTGTTTGTCTTCAGCAGGTGAAAGACCATAGCATAGATATGGCTTCTCCAGTGTGTGTTCTTTCATGCACTTTTAGAGCCCGAGAGTCTAAAACCTCTTTCCACACTGGAGCATTGATAGCTATCTCTCCTGTATGTATCATCTCATGCGTTTTCAGATTCCCTGCATGTACTAAAAAACTTTCCACACTGGGAGCGTTGGTGTGGTCTTGCTGGTTATTGACTCTTCTGTGGGTCTGTTTTCCCTGAAGCTGTTTTCCCTGATGAGATCTGGGTCTGTTCACATCCGCTGCTGAGTCAAACAAAGAACTATTTGCGTAAACTCAGAGTTTGCAACGCGTCGACAACATAACCTCTACCATGCGAAGTGGTTACTAGAGAGTGATATAAAGTCCTCTGGAGCCAATCTCACGATTCTAACCGTTCTAAGCTCGAACCCCTCTAAAATGCTTGCACTTAGTGTCAGTCACAACTACCTCAAATGTTATCTGTTCCTACAACTACTCAAAACCTTCGCCCAGAGCGTGCTCACGACCCAACAAACGCGACAGTAGACAATATGTGAAGTAAAATAGAAGAAGACGTAGTTTGTCGCGTCTAACGCGCGCGAACGCGTGGAAGTGATACGAAACGCAGCTCCTGTTAATATACAACAGGCACAAAAAAATCATCAGATGCCAATTCACACATCGTTATTTTTTCTGTTTTCTTGCATATGACTTTATGCTTCATCCATGGCTCACATATGAGAGGAACTTATGACCTTGATTCATCTGAAACATTGTCGTGACGTTAACTCACCAACAGAACAATTGAATGAGTGAAGCGTGTCGCTTTAATAAGGATAGCCAGCATACATCTGCAAATGCTTGTCGCTTGGATTCGTTAGAGATGATTATTTCGAGTACTACATGTTTTACAAAATAATCCATTTTCACCTCACACATCTAGCTAGCCATTGTATTTAGTTCTCTTTTCATGCTCAGTGAGGGCCAATAAATGCCATCTCACATAGGTACTTATGAGTTGCAGAAACGCATTTCATGCGTCTGGGTAGCAGTCTTGGCGATTTGCCAAAGGCAGGATACTCTGAGCGGCAGCTCCGACATCCAGAGTTATAGTCTTGGCTCGAAGAGCGCTTGCTGAAGTATGAAATGAAGACATTTAGCGGCTTCACAGCAACCCTTGTTGCAATGGTCCTTGAAGTTGGATGCTCTTGTCTTGCTAATTGTTCTAAGACAGAGGGAAATTAAAGAACGTTCGAAGTCCGAAACAATACGATGGTGTGTCGGGAAACACTAAGAGGGACCCCCTTGGGCTACAACTAGATTCTGGCATTAAATGAAGATCAGCAAAGAAGTTACAGGAACCCAGATTTTGTACTATGATGCCTGATTTTCAATATATAACCAGTGTTCGAACTGTGTGAGTCTAAGTTGTAAGCTTTGCGCGTCATGCATTTTCGCGGTAATTTATTCCGTGTAACCCAACTCACTCAGTGCTCGCATATCACATTTGACATTTCCTAGCTTGAGTTCATTTGCCACACAAAAAAAGATTATACAGATGAGGGAAAGATCTGTGTGTTGTCCTTGTTAATACAGACAGAGGAGAGCTCCAACTTCTAATCAGAAGCCTCAATTTTGCTTTACCTCCAGAACCATACATTCGTATATATGTTCGTAGGAAGATATTTTAGTATATTCTCGAAACAGACTGGCGATTCAATTAACCGAATCGTATATGCACTCGTATCAGTTTTCGCATTTCAGTAACATACACTACGTTTCTAGTCTATAGAAAATATGTACATGATTTCAACTTCAGGAAATATGGCCGAGCTATATCTGGTTCGAGAAATAGGATAAGAGTCTAATACGACTATCATCACTGCATCATTCCATCGGAGTACAGCGTTGACTTAAGCACAGTTATGCTACAGTTATGCATAACGTTTGTATATACGATTTCATGCTCAACAATATAGCGACAAATAGATTAGCGGATAGAAAAACACAATGGTGTCTGCTTGAACCTCTGACGTTACAGGTTACCCTGTGCCTGCTGAAGCAGAGTTAATCTTGTGTTACAAGCTGTGCTCTCTACGGTTTAATGTCGTTATCATTTGAATTTAAGTATCTTATGCGGGTAGATAGTCCGCATGAAACGCGGGCCTAAGGAGCCATATGATCTATCCAAAACAGTAATAGCCTTGATTGTTAGATGAAATATGTGTAACGTTTAGCGACACACTTATATATCGCTAAAGTAGATCGCCTAAATAGACTAAGTGCAAAATTGACATATATTGATGTTACTTATTCCGCACATGTACTTAATCATCATATATCCGAGATTCCTAAAATAATCTTATGGGCTGTATTCATCAACGATCTATTGTCTTTTTCAATGTTAATTCTGTCCTTTACAGTACGACCATGGTAAAAACTATTCTTCAAAGATATAAATGTTTAATTTGTAGTATTTAGGTATGTTCGCTGTCTGTCACAACGCTTAAAGAGTTAGAATCTGATAAAAGACACAGATTGTACCATTTGCTGCTTTCGCAGCGTGACAAGTTCAGATAGCCCAGCGCACCTATTAACCTAAATCACCAAAATCTCGTAAACCTTTAGATATACTGAAACAATACATGCAACATTTTACAGAAACAAAAACACTAGCAAGAGTAATTTGAGTATAACATGATCTAAAAGACTTAATCTCAGTCCAGCTGATTAATAGGTCTGGATTCCTATGTGTTTCTTTGGTCTTTCTTTATTGGTAACTCCCATGTTTAGTACAATATTAGTTGGTTATGAATCTAATTGTTTTTGTCGAAAAAAAAATGTGCATATTTCGATTGCATGCTACCCCTGTGCTGTGAAAAATGGTTTACCTTAATACTTTTATAATGCCCTTCATAATTAGTGTTGTTATCAGTGATGAGCCTACATATTATATGCTAGTCATTTCCCATGTAAAGTAACTATGAAAAAGTTGCATCCACGAGTTGTAGAAGCAGCCAGACTGATGTATTTTACAACCAATCAACCATGAAGTGTATTTTATTGCCTTGTATTGGAAATCTCCGTGACCTTCATACCGAGTTAGGTTTATGAAAAGTGATTACTCATACATAATATTTAAAAAACTATTAACTCTTATTATATTAATTATCATGGTGTATTGAAGAATCACAAGTCAGGCTCACTCAATCTCTTTTCCCAGTGATGGTAGAATATCACCAATATTTTCAGCATTTTCTAAGGTGGTTGAGGGTTATCGCCCTGAAGACAACGACCAAGATATAGCATATATTAGCTTACTGAGAGATGAGCCCGAGAAGCCTACGCTATCATTTTCAAACACATTTCGTTCTCAAACGCGCTAATACTTTTCCTCCTGCC
>NW_019944258.1:17978-21356 GCF_002910315.2 Salvelinus sp. IW2-2015 | reverse complement strand
TACCAGTGTGGAAAGGGTTTTGGACACTCAGGCAATCTAAAACTGCATGAAAGGACACACACTGGAAAGAAGCCATATCTATGCTCCCAGTGTGGAAATGAATTCTTCTCATCTGGGGACCTGAAAAAACATGAGAGAACACACTCTGTAGAGAGGCGTTTCCAATGTGCCCAATGTGGAAAGAGATTTATTCAGTCAGCGCATCTGAAAGATCATGAGAGAATACACCCAGGAGAACAACCATTCCAATGCTCCTTGTGTGGGAAAAGTTTTACCCATTCATGGAACCTGAAAATGCATGAGATGACACACACAGGAGGGAAGCCTTTCAGCTGCTCCCAGTGTGGAAAAAGTTTTACCCACTTAGGGACCTTGAAAACGCATGAAATGACACACACGTGAGAAGGAGAGATGCCTTTCCACTGCTCCCAGTGCGGAGAGGTTTACTTGGTTAGGGAATCTGAAAACGCATGAGAGAACACACATGGGGGAGAAGCCCTACCACTGCTCAGACTGTGGAAATAGATTTACCCAGCTAGGCTACCTGAAATCACATGAGTGGACACACACTGTGGAAAAGTTTTACCTAGTTAGGGAACTTGAAAATGCATGAGATGACACACACAGGAGAGATGCCTTTCCACTGCTCCCAGTTTGGAAAGAGTTTTAGAAATGCAGGGAACCTGAAAGTGCATGAAAGAAGACACTATGGAGAGAAGCCTTTCCAATCTTCTCATTGTGGAAATACATTTTCCCTGTCAGAGGACCTGAATTCACATGAGAGAATACAGGCGCTGTGTTCTGACTTATATTTTTGACTTAAGAAATTGTGTTTTGGTTTATGCCACATCAAATCAATGTATATGAAAGCTTACTCAAAAACAGGGTTACTTTTTTGTTTTTCTTTAAGACATGATAATATCTCAAATCAAAATATATATTTTTTAAATATGTATTTTGATTATGAAGTATCGATTTGAATATTGGTATTTAATAATGTAAATTATTATATAGATTAATAGAATGTGCATTTCTAGATTCTAACCTTGAAACCTCTTRGATATGATTTGGATATTACTAAAGACATTTGATTTGATGCATGATTTGGATATTGCAAAGTGTAAATTATTAGATCAGGATCAAAACTGGTGGAGAAACAAAAATAGCATCAATAGGTAAGTATACCAGTTTCATTTGAGTACCAGGATGTTGAGAGGTTTTGGGGGGGGGGGGCTGTGTGTGGGTCTTAGATGGTTGGTGGCCTGGCGTTTGGGACCTTGGGCCGGTAGCCCGAGAGGTCGCTGGTTTAGGTCCCCGATTCGACTGGGTGTGAGATCTGTCGATTTGCCCCTTGGNTCTTTCCATCATTGTATAATACTTTTTTTTGTGTGCAAATGAACTCAAGCTTACGGACAATGTCAAATGTGATATAGCGAAGCACCTGAGGTGAGTTGGGTTACACAATTAACGGATGACACAAACAACTGGATTCGTTATCCCTTTCATGCCCTACCTCCAGTCCACTTACCGATATCTGAACGAAAGAGCCTCATCAAAATTGCAACAAGCGGTTCTGTGAAAATGTTATTTAATCAGAAGCCACTGCCAGATTTCTGGATTGGGCTGCGCTCAGAGTATCCTGCCTTTGGCAAATCGCGCTGCTAAGACACTGATGCCCTTTGCAACCACGTACCTATGTGAGAGTGGATTTTTGGCCCTCACGAGCATGAGAACTAAATACAGGCACAGACTGTGTGTGGAAAATGATTTTAAGACTGACTCTCTCCAATACAACCCAACATTGCAGAGTTATGTGTATCCTTTCAAGCACACGCTTCTCATTCATCTGTGGTGAGTTACTCACAATTTTCGATGAACAAATAAAGTTTTATATGTGAGATGGGTAAATAAAGTACAACATTATTGATTATGATTATTTGTGCCCTGGTACTATAACAGCTCTTTGTCACTTCCCACGAGCCGGGTTGCGACAAACTCGTTCTTATGTTTAATAAATGTATAGTGTGTGTGTGTGTGGCAGGCTTACAATGATTTGAGAGTTTGGAAAAACATTTGAGAGTGTGCTGACCCTAGTGCTAAGAGGGGGTTCGCAGCTAAAGGTTGAATGTTTGAAGGGGTCCGGGACTATAAAACATTTAGGAACCACTGATGTAGAGGTTTCTTTCAGGTCTCTCTGTTTAACCAAATATTCTGTTTGTCTTCAGCAGGTGAAAGACCAGACTCTCACRGGAAAAGTCCTTCAGGGAAACCAGACCCACAGAAGATCAAACCAGCAAGACCACACCACTGCTCCCAGTGTGGAAAGTGTTTTAGACAYGCAGGGAATCTGAAAACGCATGAGATGATACATACAGGAGAGAAGCCATATCAATGCTCCCAGTGTGGAAAGGGTTTTAGACTCTCAGGGCATCTAAAAGTGCATGAAAGAACACACACTGGAGAGAAGCCATATCTATGCTACCAGTGTGGAAAGGGTTTTGGACACTCAGGCAATCTAAAACTGCATGAAAGGACACACACTGGAAAGAAGCCATATCTATGCTCCCAGTGTGGAAATGAATTYTTCTCATCTGGGGACCTGAAAAAACAYGAGAGAACACACTYWGTAGAGAGGCGTTTCCAATGTGCCCAATGTGGAAAGAGATTTATTCAGTCAGCGCATCTGAAAGATCAYGAGAGAATACACCCAGGAGAACAACCATTCCAATGCTCCTTGTGTGGGAAAAGTTTTACCCATTCATGGAACCTGAAAATGCATGAGATGACACACACATGAGAAGGAGAGATGCCTTTCCACTGCTCCCAGTGCGGAGAGGTTTACTTGGTTAGGGAATCTGAAAATGCATGAGAACACACACACGGGAGAAGCCCTACCACTGCTCAGACTGTGGAAATAGATTTACCCAGCTAGGCTACCTGAAATCACATGAGTGGACACACTGTGGAAAAGTTTTACCTAGTTAGGGAACTTGAAAATGCATGAGATGACACACACAGGAGGGATGCCTTTCCACTGCTCCCAGTGTGGAAAGAGTTTTAGAAATGCAGGGAACCTGAAAGTGCATGAAAGAAGACACTATGGAGAGAAGCCTTTCCAATCTTCTCATTGTGGAAATACATTTTCCCTGTCAGAGGACCTGAATTCACATGAGAGAATACAGGCGCTGTGTTCTGACTTATATTTTTGACTTAAGAAATTGTGTTTTGGTTTATGCCACATCAAATCAATGTATATGAAAGCTTACTCAAAAACAGGGTTACTTTTTTGTTTTTCTTTAAGACATGATAATATCTCAAATCAAAATATATATTTTTTAAATATGTATTTTGATTATGAAGTATCGATTTGAATATTGG
>NW_019944258.1:8246-17953 GCF_002910315.2 Salvelinus sp. IW2-2015 | reverse complement strand
ATATTGGTATTTAATAATGTAAATTATTATATAGATTAATAGAATGTGCATTTCTAGATTCTAACCTTGAAACCTCTTGGATATGATTTGGATATTACTAAAGACATTTGATATGATTTGGATATTGCAAAGTGTAAATTATTAGATCAGGATCAAAACTGGTGGAGAAACAAAAATAGCATCAATAGGTAAGTATACAGTTTCATTTGAGTACCAGGATGTTGAGAGTTTTTTGGGGGGGGGGGGCTGTGTGTGGGTCTTAGATGGTTGGTGGCCTGGCGTTTGGGACCTTGGGCCGGTAGCCCGAGAGGTCGCTGGTTTGGGTCCCCGATTCGACTGGGTGTGGGATCTGTCGATTTGCCCCTTGGCGTGGCGCTTGACCCTAGTTACTGTTGTGGGTCGCTTTGGATGGGATTGGCTGCTAGATGACTGAATGCAATGTAAATATTGAGTGGCTTCACTGCAGGTAGATTGTATGAATTTTCAAATTCAATAAAATAAAAAATGTAATGTGCATTTTACATTTTTACATTTCACATGTTTGTCATTCAGCAGATGCTTATCAAATCACATTTTATTAGTCACATACACATATTTAACAGATGTTATTGTGGGTGTAGCATAATGCTTGTGTTTCTAGCTCCAACAGTGCAGTAGTATCTAACAATTCACATCAATACATATCTAAAAGAATGGAATATATAAATATTAGGACTAGCAATGTCAGTGGCATTGACTAAATACAGTAGAATTGAATACAGTATATACATATGAGATGAGTAAAGCAGTATGTAAAATTATTAAAGTGGCCAGTGATTCCATGTCTATGTATATAGGGCAGCAGCCTCTAAGGTGCTGGGTGGTAGCCGGCTAGTGATGGCTATTTAACAGTCTGATGCCTTGAGATAGATGCTGTTTTCAGTCTCTCGGTCCCAGCTTTGATGCATCTGTACTGACATCGACATTCTGGATTATAGCGGGGTGAACAGGCAGTGGCTCGGGTGGTTGATCTTTTTGGCCTTCTTGTGACATCGGGTGCTGTAGGTGTCCTGGAGGGCAGGCAGTGTTCCCCCTGTGATGCGTGGTAGACCATACCACCCTCTAGAGAGCTCTGCGGTTGCGGGCAGTGCAGTTGCCGTACCAGGCGGTGCTAAAGACAGGATGCTCTCAATGGTGCATCTGTAAAAGTTTGAGGGTCTTAGTCAGCCGAATTTCTTCAGCCTCCTGAGGTTGAAGAGGCGCTGCTGTGCTTCACCACGCTGTGTTTTGTTGACGTTGAGGGAGAGGTTATTTTCCTGGCACCACTCCGCCAGGGCCCTCACTCCTCCCTGTAGGCTGTCTCGTCATTGTACCGGGAATCAGGCCTACTACTGTTGTGTTGTCTGCAAACTTGATGATTTGAGTTAGAGGTGTGCGTGGCCACGCAGTCATGGGTGAACAGGGACAGGAGGGTGCTGAGCAGCACCCTTGTGGGCCCCTGTGTTGAGGATCAGAGTGGAGGTGTTGTTTCCTACTTCACCACCTGGGGGCGGCCTGTCAGGAAGTCAGAACCTAGTTGCACAGGGCGGGGTCAGACCCAGGGCACTCAAGCTTAGTTGAGACTTGGAGGGTACTATGGTGTTGAATGCTGAGCTATAGTCAAGAACAGCATTCTGACGTAGGTATTCCTCTTGTCCAGATGGGATAAGGCAGTGGTGTGGCGATTGCATCATCTGTGGATCTATTGGGGCGGTATCCAGATCGACTTAAGTATGTCGACATTTTTGTCTGGTCCCCCGTGGGAATCAACTCACAACCCGGGCGTTGCAAGCGCCATGATCTACCAACTGAGCCTCATGGGACTTGATTCTAACCTTGAACCTCTTGAATTTTGTCATTGAGTTAATTTTGTGTACTAGGCCAAGTTAAAAGGAGTATAAAAATTCAATGATGTTCTGATGACATTGATAAGATGTTGACATGAAAAAACATTCACCACCACATGAATGTTCACATTAGCATTATTCCACCATGTCAGAGAACTCTGGCTGATTTAAAAAAGGATTGATTAATGCAACATTTTTATCTGGAAAAATACATTCAATATTTTATGTATTCACCTGAATTGAAAAGACATTCCAGAGTGAATATAGCATTCCAGGTGTAACTTGGTTAAGGAAGGCAAAGAGTGTGCATAAGTGTCATCAGAATGAGAAAGAGTGCTACTTAGAAGTGAATAATCTCAATGATTTTGATTTGGTTAACACTTCTTTTGGTTATACATGATTCATTGTGTTATTTCATAGTTCTGATGTCTTCACAATTATTCTACAATGTAAAAAATAAAGAAAAGCTTTGTATGAGTAGGTGATCCAAACTTTTGACTGTACATATTACTCAATCACCTCAACTACCTGGTACCTCAGCACATTGACCCAGTACTCCTTGTATATAGCCTCGTTACTACCTGGTACCTCAGCCATTGACCCGGTACCGGTACTCCTTGTTATATAGCCTCGTTACTACTGGTACCTCAGCACATTGACCAGTACTCCTTGTATATAGCCTCGTTACTACCTGGTACCTCAGCACATTGACCGGTACGGTACTCCTTGTATATAGCCATCGTTATTCCTTTAATTTGTTGTTAACTATTTCCTTTTTCCACATTTTCTTTCTTTTTTAAATCTGCGTTGTTAGGAAAAGGCTTGTAATTAACCATTTCACAATAAAAAACCTGTTGTGTGCGCATGTGACAAATAAAATAGGAATTTGATTTGAAAACCATTGGATGAGAAGGTCAGACATCCTTCCCTTTCACCTTCTTATCCAATGGGTTTTTGAGAAAGAGGCAAGGAGAGAGGACCTGAGGAATCAGGGAAATGAAATTGAGATTCTCCCCTTGTTTCCTCCATTCTCACCTCCCGTTCAAAGTACAAATGCACTTTCAAAAGAGTAGTGGAGGAAACAAGGACAGAGGAAGCAAGCATTTGATGGCTAGTTTTCAGACAGACTCACTCATAACACACACTGCTTTAAAAGAGTAAGAGTGTATTTCATTAGTGATTATTATATATTGTCAATGTTTTTCTTGACAGAACCCATTGTATTATATTATTACAGTCGGAATTCTTACTGGTTGGTAGGTGTTCAAATACTTATGTCATGTATAAAAAGGCTAATTTAATTACTTAAATCATACAATGTGATTTTCTGGATTTTGTTTTTAGATTCCGTCTCTCACAGTTAAGTGTACCTTTGATAAAAAAATTACAGACCTCTACATGCTTTGTAAGTAGAAAATTTGCACAATGGCAGCGTATAAATCTGTTTCTCACTGTATATTCTATTAACAGTATAGGAAATGGTGTAGTTGGTATTTTTTCCATTCTTCAGGAATGTTTTAGCACGCTAGAATGAAGACGTTGACTAAAGCACAAACGATCTGGCTAGTAGGCATGACAAAGAAAACGCGGTGACATTGTGTTGTCCGCTAGGTGGAGTCACGGTCTCATTGTGTCTGTCTAGACTTTTAGTCCTGTAACTTGTCATCCTATAAAGTCTGAGGGTTTTAATACGCCATGAATTAGAGGGACTGCTTCGTCTAAGCAACCTGAGGGTCATAATAATGGGGAGTATGGTTTGAAATCACAATGGCCTCATATGAACATGCTGGAGGTTGAGTAGAAGTTGATAGGAACAGGCCTGAGAGGTTGGGTAGGAGGTGTTGATATGAACAGGTCTGGAGGTTGGGTAGGAGGTGGATATGGAACAGGCCTGGAGGTTGGTAGGAGGTGATAGGAACAGGCCCTGGAAGGTTGGGTAGAGTTGATATGAACAGGCCTGGAGGTTGGGTAGAAGTTGATATGAACAGGCCTGGAGGTTGGGTAGAGAGTTGATAGAACATGGCCTGGAGGTTGGGTAGGAGTTGATATGAACAGGCCTGGAGGTTGGGTAGGAGGTGTTGATATTAGAGACAGGCCTGGAGGTTGGGTAGGAGGTTGTTGATATGAACAGGCTGGAGGTGGTAGGAGTGTTGATAGAAAGGCTCTGGAGGTTGGGTAGGAGTGTTGATATGAACAGGCTCTGAGGTTGGGTAGGAGGTTTGATATGAACAGGCCTGGAGGTTGGGTAGGAGTGTGATAGAACAGGCCTGGAGGTTGGGTAGGAGGTGTTATATGAACAGGCCTGGAGGTTGGGTAGGAGGTGTTATATGACAGGCCTTGGAGGTTGGGTAGGAGGTGTTGATAGTGAACAGGCCTGGAGGTGGGGTAGGAGGTGTTGAATATGAACAGGCCTGGAGGCCCCGGGTTGGGTAGGAGGTGTTTGATATGAACAGGCCTGGAGGTTGGGTGGAGGTATAGACGCTGAGGTGGTTAGAGTTGAAAGCCCCTGGAGGTTGGGTAGGTAGGTGTTTGTATGAACAGGGCTGGAGGTTGGGTAGGACGTGATAGAACAGGCCTGGAGGGTTGGGTAGGAGGGTGATATGGAACCAGGCCTGGAGGTTGGGTAGGAGGTTGTGGATAGAAACAGGTCTGGAGGTTGGGTAGGAGGTGTTTGATATGACAGGCCTGAGGTTGGGTAGGAGGTGTTGAATATGAACAAGGTCTGCGGTTGGTAGGAGGTGTTGTGGGAGTGAGTGTGGTGTGTGATTGGTATTAGGTGAGGGTTGTGATATTGGGGCAGCTGGAGGGTTGGGTAGGAGGTGTTTGATATGAACACAGGCTCTGGAGGTTGGGTAGGAGGTGTTGATATGAAACAGGTCTGGAGGTTGGGTAGGAGGGTGATAAATGGCCTGGACAGGGTTGGGTAGGAGGTTGGTTTAATATGAACAGGCCTGGAGGTGGGTAGGAGGAGTTGAATAAACAGGCCTGGAGGTTGGGTAGGAGGTGTTGATTGAACAGGCCTCGGGGTTGGGTAGGAGGTGATATAATATGACACCTGGAGGTTGGGTTAGGGAGGGTTGATAACAAGGCTGGAGGTTGGGTAGGACGGTTGATCAGGAACAGGCCTGGAGGTTGGGTAGGAGGTGTTAACTATGAATCAGGCCTGAGGGTTGGGTAGGAGTGTGTTGATATGAAACAGGCTGGAGGTTGGTAGAAGTTGATAGGAACAATGGGGGGGGGGGGGGGGGGGGGGCTGGAGGTTTGGGTAGAAAGTTTGATATGAACAGGCCTGGAGGTTGGGTAGGAGGTTGTTGATAAACAGGCCTGGAGGTTGGGTAGGAGGTGTTGATATGAACAGCCTGGAGGTTGAGTCCTCACTCCCTCCCTGTAGGCTGTCTCGTCATTGTACCGGGAATCAGGCCTACTACTGTTGTGTTGTCTGCAAACTTGATGATTTGAGTTAGAGGCGTGCATGGCCACGCAGTCATGGGTGAACAGGAGGGTGCTGAGCACGCACCCTTGTGGGGCCCCTGTGTTGAGGATCAGAGGTGGAGGTGTTTCCTACTTTCACCACCTGGGGGCGGCCTGTCAGGAAGTTCAGGACCTAGTTGCACAGGGCGGGGTTCAGACCCAGGGCAATCGAGCTTAGTGATGAGCTTGGAGGGTACTATGGTGTTGAATGCTGTGAGCTATAGTCAACGAACAGCATTCTGACGTAGGTATTCCTCTTGTCCAGATGGGATAAGGCAGTGTGGTGGCGATTGCATCATCTGTGGATCTATTGGGGCGGTATCCAGATCGACTTATAGTACTGACATTTTTGTTCTGGTCCCCCGTGGGAATCAAACTCACAACCCGGGCGTTGCAAGCGCCATGATCTACCAACTGAACCTCATGGGACCTTGAATCTAACCTTAACCTCTTGAATTTTGTCATTTAGTTAATTTGTGTACTAGGCCAAGTTAAAAGGAGTATAAAAATTCAATGATGTTCTGATGACATTGATAAGATGTTGACATGGAAAAACATTCACCATCACATGAATGTTCACATTAGCATTATTCCACCATGTCAGAGAACTCTGGTGCTGATTGTAAAAAAGGATTTGATCAATGCAACATATTTTTATCTGGAAAAATACATTCAATATTTTATGTATTCACCTGGAATTTGAAAAAGCATTCCAGGTGAATCTGGTTGAGAGGAGGGCAAAGAGTGTGCAAAGCTGTCATCAAGGAAAAGGTGGCTACTTGGAAAAATCTCAAATATTTAGATTTGTTTAACACTTTTTTTGGTTACTACATGATTCCATATGTGTTATTTCATAGTTCTGATGTCTTCACAATTATTCTACAATGTAAAAAATAAAGAAAAAGCTTTGAATGAGTAGGTGAGTCCAAACTTTTGACTGTACATATTACCTCAATCACCTCAACTTCCTGGTACCTCAGCACATTGACCCAGTACTCCTTGTNCATTTTTACATTTCACATGTTTGTCATTCAGCAGATGCTTATCAAATCACATTTTATTAGTCACATACACATATTTAACAGATGTTATTGTGGGTGTAGCAWAATGCTTGTGTTTCTAGCTCCAACAGTGCAGTAGTATCTAACAATTCACATCAATACACATATCTAAAAGAATGGAATATATAAATATTAGGACTAGCAATGTCAGTGGCATTGACTAAATACAGTAGAATTGAATACAGTATATACATATGAGATGAGTAAAGCAGTATGTAAACATTATTAAAGTGGCCAGTGATTCCATGTCTATGTATATAGGGCAGCAGCCTCTAAGGTGCTGGGTGGTAGCCGGCTAGTGATGGCTATTTAACAGTCTGATGGCCTTGAGATAGATGCTGTTTTTCAGTCTCTCGGTCCCAGCTTTGATGCATCTGTACTGACATCGACATTCTGGATTATAGCGGGGTGAACAGGCAGTGGCTCGGGTGGTTGATCTTTTTGGCCTTCTTGTGACATCGGGTGCTGTAGGTGTCCTGGAGGGCAGGCAGTGTTCCCCCTGTGATGCGTTGGGTAGACCATACCACCCTCTAGAGAGCTCTGCGGTTGCGGGCAGTGCAGTTGCCGTACCAGGCGGTGCTAAAGACAGGATGCTCTCAATGGTGCATCTGTAAAAGTTTGAGGGTCTTAGGGGTCAAGCCGAATTTCTTCAGCCTCCTGAGGTTGAAGAGGCGCTGCTGTGCCTTCACCACGCTGTGTTTTGTTGACGTTGAGGGAGAGGTTATTTTCCTGGCACCACTCCGCCAGGGCCCTCACTCCCTCCCTGTAGGCTGTCTCGTCATTGTACCGGGAATCAGGCCTACTACTGTTGTGTTGTCTGCAAACTTGATGATTTGAGTTAGAGGTGTGCGTGGCCACGCAGTCATGGGTGAACAGGGAGTACAGGAGGGTGCTGAGCAAGCACCCTTGTGTGGCCCCTGTGTTGAGGATCAGCAGTGGAGGTGTTGTTTCCTACCTTCACCACCTGGGGGCGGCCTGTCAGGAAGTCAAGAACCTAGTTGCACAGGGCGGGGTACAGACCCAGGGCACTCAAGCTTAGTGATGAGCTTGGAGGGTACTATGGTGTTGAATGCTGAGCTATAGTCAATGAAACAGCATTCTGACGTAGGTATTCCTCTTGTCCAGATGGGATAAGGCAGTGTGATGGCGATTGCATCATCTGTGGATCTATTGGGGCGGTATCCAGATCGACTTACAGTACTGAGTGCGTACATTTTTGTACTGGTCCCCCGTGGGAATCGAACTCACAACCCGGGCGTTGCAAGCGCCATGATCTACCAACTGAGCCTCATGGGACCTTGATTCTAACCTTGAAACCTCTTGAATTTTGTCATTGAGTTAATTTGTGTACTAGGCCAAGTTAAAAGGAGTATAAAAATTCAATGATGTTGTTCTGATGACATTGATAAGATGTTGACATGAAAAACATTCACCACCACATGAATGTTCACATTAGCATTATTCCACCATGTCAGAGAACTCTGGTGCTGATTGTAAAAAAGGATTTGATTAATGCAACATTTTTATCTGGAAAAATACATTCAATATTTTATGTATTCACCTGGAATTTGAAAAAGCATTCCAGGTGAAAAAGCATTCCAGGTGAATCTGGTTGAGAGGAGGGCAAAGAGTGTGCAAAGCTGTCATCAAGGAAAAAGGTGGCTACTTGGAAAAATCTCAAATATTTTGATTTGTTTAACACTTCTTTTGGTTAGTACATGATTCCATATGTGTTATTTCATAGTTCTGATGTCTTCACAATTATTCTACAATGTAAAAAATAAAGAAAAAGCTTTGTATGAGTAGGTGAGTCCAAACTTTTGACTGTACATATTACCTCAATCACCTCAACTACCTGGTACCTCAGCACATTGACCCAGTACTCCACCCCAGAGAGAGATAAAGTCAAAATGGCCTCATATGAAATGCCTGGAGGTTGAGTAGAAGTTGATAGGACAGGCCTGGAGGTTGGGTAGGAGGTGTTGATATGAACAGGTCTGGAGGTTGGGTAGGAGGTGGATAGGAACAGGCTGGAGGTTGGGTAGGAGGTGATAGAGAACAGCCTGGAGGTTGGGTAGGGTGTTGATATGAACAGGCCTGGAGTTTGGGTAGAGTTGATAGGAACAGGCCTGGAGGTTGGGTAGGAGTTTGATATGAACAGGCTGGAGGTTGGGTAGGAGTTGATATGAACAGGCCTGGAGGTTGGGTAGGAGGTGTTGATATGAACAGGTCTGGAGGTTGGGTAGGAGGTGTTGATATGAACAGGTCTGGAGGTTGGGTAGGAGGTGATATGAACAGGCCTGGAGGTTGGGTAGGAGGTGTTGATATGAACAGGTCTGGAGGTTGGGTAGGAGGTGTTGATAGAACAGGTCTGGAGGTTGGGTAGGAGGTGATATGAACAGGCCTGGAGGTTGGGTAGGAGGTGTTGATATGAACAGGCCTGGAGGTTGGGTAGGAGGTGTTGATATGAACAGGTCTGGAGGTTGGGTAGAGTGGTTGATATGAACAGGCCTGGAGGTTGGGTAGGAGGTGTTAATATGAACAGGCCTGGGTTGGGTAGGAGGTGTTGATATGAACAGGCCTGGAGGTTTGGGTAGGAGGTGATAGAACAGGCCTGGAGGTTGGTTGGAGGTGTTGATATGAACAGGCCTGGAGGTTGGGTAGGAGGTGTTGATATGACAGGCTGGAGGTTGGGTAGGAGGTGATGATGAACAGGCCTGGAGGTTGGGTAGGAGGTGATAGGAAACAGGCCTGGAGGTTGGGTAGGAGGTGTTGATATGAACAGGTCTGGAGGTTTGGGTAGGAGGTGTTGATATGAACAGGCCTGGAGGTTGGGTAGGAGTGTTAATATGAACAGGCTGGAGGTTGGGTAGGAGGTGTTGATATGAACAGGCCTGGAGGTTGGGGTAGGAGGTGTGATATGAACAGGCCTGGAGGTTGGGTAGGAGGTGATAGGAACAGGCCTGGAGGTTGGGTAGGAGGTGTTGATATGAACAGGCTGGGGTTGGGTAGGAGGTGTTGATATGAACAGGTCTGGAGGTTGGGTAGGAGGAGTGAGAACAGGCCTGGAGGTTGGGGTAGAGGTTGTAATATGAACAGGCCTGGAGGTTGGTAGGAGGGTTGATATGAACAGGCCTGGAGGTTGGGTAGGAGGGTGTTAATATGAACAGGCCTGGAGGTTGGGTAGGAGGTGTTATATGAACAGGCTGGAGGTTGGGTAGGAGGTAGTTGATATGAAAGGCTGGAGGTTGGGTAGGAGGTTGTTAATATGATCAGGTCTGGAGGTTGGGTAAGGAGGTGTTGATATGAA
>NW_019944258.1:0-8221 GCF_002910315.2 Salvelinus sp. IW2-2015 | reverse complement strand
CTTGTATATAGCCTCGTTACTACCTGGTACCTCAGCACATTGACCGGTACCGTACTCCTTGTATATAGCCTCGTTACTACCTGGTACCTCAGCACATTGACCAGTACTCCTTGTATATAGCCTCGTTACTACTGTGTACCTCAGCACATTGACCCGGTACCGGTACTCCTTGTATATAGCCTCTTATTCCTTTAATATTGTGTTACTATTTCCTTTTTCCACATTTTCTTTCTTTTTAAATCTGCGTTGTTAGGAAAAGGCTTGTAATTAACCATTTCACAATAAAAACCTGTTGTGCGCATGTGACAAATAAAATAGGATTTGATTTGAAAACCCATTGGATGAGAAGGTCAGACATCCTTCCCTTTCACCTTCTTATCCAATGGGTTTTTGAGAAAGAGGCAAGGAGAGAGGACCTGAGGAATCAGGGAAATGAAATTGAGATTCTCCCCTTGTTTCCTCCTTCTCACCTCCCGTTCAAAGTACAAATGCACTTTCAAAAGAGTAGTGGAGGAAACAAGGACAGAGGAAGCAAGCATTTGATGGCTAGTTTTCAGACAGACTCACTCACTAACACACACTGCTTTAAAAGAGTAAGGTGTATTTCATTAGTGATTATTATTATTATTGTCAATGGTTTTCTTGACAGAACCCATTGTATTATATTATTACAGTCGGAATTCTTACTGGTTGGTAGGTGTTCAAATACTTATGTCATGTAATAAAAGGCTAATTTAATTACTTAAATCATACAATGTGATTTTCTGGATTTTTGTTTTTAGATTCCGTCTCTCACAGTTGAAGTGTACCTTTGATAAAAAATTACAGACCTCTACATGCTTGTAAGTAGGAAATTTGCACAATCGGCAGCGTATCAAATACTTGTTTCCCACTGTATATTCTATTAACAGTATAGAAAGGTGTAGTTGGTATTTTTCCATTCTTCAGGAATGTTTAGCACGGCTAGAAATGAGAGCGTTGACTAAAGCACAAACGATCTGGCTAGTAGGCATGACAAGAAACACGCGGTGACATTGTGTTGTCGCTAGGTGGAGTCACGGTCTCATTGTGTCTGTCTAGACTTTTAGTCCTGTAACTTGTCATCCTATAAAGTCTGAGGGTTTTAATACGCCATGAATTAGAGGGACTGCTCGTCTAAGCAACCTGAGGGTCATAATAATGGGGAGTATGGTTTGAAATCACAATGGCCTCATATGAACATGCCTGGAGGTTGAGTAGAAGTTGATAGGAACAGGCCTGGAGGTTGGGTAGGAGGTGTGTGATATGAACAGGTCTGGAGGTTGGGTAGGAGGTGATAGGAAGGCCTGGAGTTGGGTAGGAGGTGATAGGAACAGGCCTGGAGGTTGGGTAGGAGGTGTTGATATGAACAGGCCTGGAGGTTGGGTAGAAGTTGATAGGAACAGGCCTGGAGGTTGGGTAGGAGTTGATATGAACAGGCCTGGAGGTTGGGTAGGAGTTGATATGAACAGGCCTGGGGTTGGGTAGGAGGTGTTGATATGAACAGGTCTGGAGGTTGGGTAGGAGGTGTTGATTATGAACAGGTCTGGAGGTTGGGTAGGAGGTGATATGAACAGGCCTGGAGGTTGGGTAGGAGGTGTTGATATGAACAGGTCTGGAGGTTGGGTAGGAGGTGTTGATATGAACAGGCTGGAGGTTGGGTAGGAGTTATGAACAGGCCTGGAGGTTGGGTAGGAGGTGTTGATATGAACAGGCCTGGAGGTTGGGTAGGAGGTGTTGATATGAACAGGTTGGAGTTGGGGTAGGAGTGTTGATATGAACAGGCCTGGAGGTTGGGTAGGAGGTGTTAATATGAACAGGCTGGAGCGGTTGGGTAGGAGGTGTTGATATGAACAGGCCTGGAGGTTGGGTAGGAGGTGATAGGAACAGGCCTGGAGGTGTGGTAGGAGGTGTTGATATGAACAGGCCTGGAGGTTGGGTAGGAGGTGTTGATATGAACAGGCCTGGAGGTTGGGTAGGAGGTGATATGAACAGGCCTGGAGGTTGGGTAGGAGGTGATAGGAACAGGCTGGAGGTTGGGTAGGAGGTGTGGATATGAACAGGTCTGGAGGTTGGGTAGGAGGTGTTGATATGAACAGGCCTGAGGTTGGGTAGGAGTGTTAATATGAACGTCTGGGGTGGTAGGAGGTGTTGTATGAAGGAGACAGGTGAGGGTTGGTGGAGTGATTGAAACAGGCTGGAGGTTGGGTAGGAGGTGTTGATATGAAAACAGGTCTGGAGGTTGGGTAGGAGGTGTTGATATGAACAGGTCTGGAGGTTGGGTAGGAAGAGTGTTGATATAGAGGGCCTGGAGGTTGGGTAGGAGGTGTTAATATGAACAGGCCTGGAGGTTGGGTAGGAGGAGTTGAATAACAGGCCTGGAGGTTGGGTAGGAGGTGTTAATATGAACAGCCTGGAGGTTGGGTAGGAGGTGTAATATGAACAGGCCTGGAGGTTGGGTAGGAGGAGTTGATAACAGGCTGGAGGTTGGGTAGGAGGTTGAATATGATCAGGTCTGGAGGTTGGGTAGGAGGTGTTGATATGAACAGGCCTGGAGGGTTGGGTAGGAGGTGTTGATATGAACAGGCCTGGAGGTTGGGTAGGAGGTGTTGAACAGGCCTGGAGGTTGGGTAGGAGGTGTTGATATGAACAGGCCTGGAGGTTGGGTAGGAGGTGTTGATAGGAACAGGCCTGGAGGTTGGGTAGGAGGTGTTGATATGAACAGGCCTGGAGGTTGGGTAGGAGGTGTTGATAACAGGCCTGGAGGTTGGGTAGGAGGTGTTGTCACTGATTTTCCTCTTCTACTCATTATGACTCGCCAGTCGTTGTCCAATCAGATTATGTGTGGAGGAATGGTCTAATATTCCTTCCAATGTGTTCTCCAATCAGATTCTGTGTGGAGGAACGGTCTAATATTCCTTCCAATGTGTTCTCCAATCAGATTCTGTGTGGAGGAATGGTCTAATATTCCTTGCAATGTGTTCTCCAATACCATAAAACACTTTGGCTCAGTGTCATTATTCTTGCAAGGTGAGGTACTGAAAGGTATTGAAAACAGGGGTGCCATTCATTTTGACCCTTATCTTTTTTTAGATCTTAAAAAAAAAAAAAATGTTGAAAAAAATATTTCTTCATCTGAGCAATTGTATTAGTATAAAATAAAATATTTTCCCCATTTATTTTGAGCATACAATATAATTTTGGACCCCACTGAAAATCTAATATCCGTGTTATCAATAATTGTGGACCTGACTGTACATCTATGTATTGTTACACCATGTAGGAGCAGTGTAGACCTAGCTTCTTACTGTGATATCTATTTGTTTGACTAAATATCTGTTTGTTGGACTATACTACAKATGTGCAGTAGTTTGGTTTGTTTTAWATTCTCACGTATAGAAACAACACATGCTTCTGTATGTACGTTTCCATAAAATATTATTATTTTAATGAAATAGATCTGGAATAAACGTTTTCCCAACTGCGCTACGCAGCAGATAGTGACGTAYAATCTAGTGGACGGGACGCTTCGTTAATAACAATAACAGCTAGCTAGCCAGCCACCKCGGTAGCTTTTTTAGCCAACATAGCGAAACATTGGAGCGCTTTAGACATTTTCGGTGTATATTAGTCATTGTGTTTTAAACACACGTCTGTCGTATCTACTATTTCCATATTTACGTTGTTGTTAGTCAGGTAACTTRGCTGGCTGGTTAAATTAGCAGTTGCACTAGGCTAACTAACATCCCAGACCATGAGTTTACTAAACTATTCCCCCCTTGCTAAAGAAGACGGGGTCTGCTGGACGTGGAAAGAAGTTGTCGTGAAAGAGGAGAACGAAGTAGAGGCTGTCACAGTTAAACAAGAAGTCGAGGATGAGGCTGTTACAGTGAAAGAGGAAGACGTTTCAATGAAAGAAGAAGCTTTCAGAGTGAAAGAAGAGGAAGAAGCTTTCAGAGTGAAAGAAGAGGAGGAAGAGAAAGAGGATACAGTTTTTTTCAGTGAAGGAGGAGATTACTGTCACATTGGAGGAGGAGGAAGAGGAATACGTTTTTGGAGTGAAGGAGGAGGGGGAGATCACTGTCACATTGGAGGAGGAAGAAGAGCAGAACGGATATCTGATTAACACCAGTGAGTATTGTCTTTAAAACAGGGTCACAAACTATGCAGTTGTTGAACTAATGTGTGCTTTTAAAATGGCATTCTACTGCAGTTCTACACTTAATTATGTTATGTACTCTAAGTGTTGTGCCTGGGCCTTAGGCACTACCCTCTGTAGCGTGTACCCTCTATTTAATTGTGTAAAGGCAGGATGCAGGGCTGTGTAAAAAACAAAACAACTACAAGTGTGCTTGCTTTAGTCCCTCAATGGCACAACTAGGAGAACTAAAAAAAGTACCTTATAGTTGAATACTCTTCTTTGAGTCATAAAAGTGCATTGAAATGACTTAGGAACTGTGCCCAGTTTAGAGAGGTGTGTGCCCACTTGGAGACACCAGTTAGACCTCTCACTCAAACACTGTCATTTCTTTTTTTTATCTTGTACCTACCCCAAATTCAGATTTTGTTATCAACAAATGCAGTGAAAAGTTCAGTAAATGTAAAATGCACATGAAATATTCAGTCAGGTGAATTGTTGTCTAATAATTTCCCCCATAATCTCTAAACTGTTCCCTTTTAATTGCTACCATGGTCATGCATTCCATATTTAAGAAACCTTTCAGTTTAGCCCTGTCCATATAGGCCAATTCCCATGAGGGTAAGGGGTTAAGAGTGACGTGGGTAAGGGGTTAAGCGTGACGTGGGTAAAGGGGTTAAGCGTGACGTGGGTAAAGGGTTAAGAGTGACGTGGGTAAGGGGTTAAGCGTGACGTGGGTAAAGGGTTAAGAGTGACGTGGGTAAAGGGGTTTTGCGTGACGTGGGTAAAAGGCTTAAGCGCTCGTCGTGGGTAAAGGGTTTAAGCGTGCACGTGGGTAAGGGGTTAAACGGTGACGTGGGTAAGGTTAGGTGTGAAGCGGTGCGTGACGTGGGTAGGGTTAAGAGTGACGTGGGTAAGAGGGTTAAGCGTGACGTGGGTAAGGCGGTTAAGACTGACGTGGGGTAGGGGTTAAGGGAGTGCACGTGGGTAAGGGTTAAGGGTGACGTGGGGTAAGGGGTGTAAGCCGTGACGTGGGTAAGAGGTAAGGGTGACCGTGGGTAAGGGGTTAAAGCGTGCCCGTGGGTTAAGGGGTTAAGGGTGACGTGGGTAAGGGGGTTTAAGCGTGACGTGGGTAAGGGGTTAAGCGTGACGTGGGTTAAGGGGTTTAAGCGTCGACGTGGGTAAGGGGTTAAGCGTGACGTGGGTAAGGGTTAAGCGTCGGCCGTGGGTAAAGGGGTTAAACGCGTGACGTGGGTAAGGGGTTAAGAGTGCCGTGGAAAGGGTTAAGCGTGACGTGGGTAAGGGTTAAGCGTGGACGTGGGTAAGCGGCTTAAGCGTGCCTGGGTAAAGGGTTAAGCGTGCGTGGGTTAAAGGGTTACGCGTGACGTGGGTAAGCGGGTTAAGCGTAGACGTGGGTAAGGGGTTAAGAGTGACGTGGGTAAGGGGTTAAGCCGTGCCGTGGGTAAGGGGTTAGCGTGTCCCGTGGGGGGTTTTAGGGGGGGGGGTTAAAAGCGTGCCGTGGGTAAAGGGTTAAGCGTGACGTGGGTAAGGGGTTAAGAGTGGACGTGGGTAAGGGGTTAAGAGTGAGTGGTAAGGGGGGGTTTAAGCATGATCGTGAGAGGAGTGCCAGGAAACAGCCAAGTTAAGTGTTATTCATAGTGATGCCACAGGGTTAGTGCCTTGGGTTGCATCTTGTAAATGTCTATTCTTGTTTTTATTTATTTCTCAAATTGCAAACATTGTTGCAGAAGGTCTGAGAGGCAGATCCTGTAGCAAGGGGTTTATATAAAATCCGCCTCTGTTGCAAACTAAATGTTAGACCTATAGAAGCAGTGGTAATAATGTCGATGTTATTTTTTGACAGTGAAATGATTGAGTTATGAATTGGTCTGGCTGGGCTGTGGGACCGTTGGTTGTTGCCCTGTTCCATTACCCACGGTTGTACCTGGCTGGGCTGTGGGACAGTGGTTGTGCTGTCCATTTACCCACAGAGTATGTGTGGAATAGCAACCGCTTTTTTCAATAGACCATGGTCGGAAGCACCCTCGGGCATTACCGTCGATTAACATGAGTAACCAACGGCTTATCAACAGCCATCTGGCACCCCAGGGAATCCAAATTTAAGCCGTTTTTATAAAGAAGGGATCTAGTTTCTGGATTAAACTCATAGGGAGACAGTTTTATCATGTGAAGGTTTCATTCAGGTCTCTCTGTTTTAACCAGTACTCTCTTTGCCAGAAGATAGACCAGACTCTCACTTCGACAGCGGGAAGAGTCGTTCAGGGAATCAGACCCAGAGACGGCAACAATTAAGACACACCCCTGTTCGCGTGTGGAATGAGATTTAACCGGTTAAACCTGAAAGAACATCAAAGAACACACATAAGAGAGAAGCCTTTCCAATGCTCTCAGTGTGGAAAGAGATTTACCGAGTTAGGGAAACTGAAAACAACATGAACAGAATAACACATTCAAGGAGAAAGCCTCTATCCAATGCTGCCAGTGTGGAATGAGATTTACCGGATTAAAAAACCTGAAACTTCATCAAAGAACACACATAAGAGAGAAGCCTTTCCAATGCTCTCAGTGTGGAAAGAGATTTACCGAGTTAGGGAGCCTGAAAAAACATGAGAGGATACACACAAGAGAAAAGCCCTACCCATGCTCACAGTGTGGCAAGAGTTTTACCCAGGTTGGGAGCATGAAACGACATGAGAGAGCACACACAGGAGAGAAGCCTTACCACTGAGAATGTGTTTTTTGTTCATGCCACATTGTACAGACTGTAATCAAAAATACAGTTTGTTATTTTTTTATTTGAAAACAAATTGAATATGTTGGTTTAAAGCTACAATGTGTAACTTTTTGGGYGACCCCACCAAATTCACAWAGAAATATTAGCTAAAGATCTTTCATTCTTGTCAAATGCAAGTCGAAAAAGWGGTATATCTGTTCTATGTGTGGTATTTCTTTGCTTCCTGTTCTGAAGTTTAGTTTTTGTTTCTTTTACTTTCGGTTTAGTACACCAGTTTCAAACATCTGAAAATACAATATTTTTGGTTATGGAAAATATATTTAACAGTGGTTTTGATGGTACAATGATTCTCTACACCAGGGGTACTCAACTACTATATGAGAAGGTCCAGTGACACAAATTTCCTCGGTGGCAAAGGTCCGGATGGATATCGGGCGCTGTGGTACAGCGTAGTAACAAACATATTCGTCTACGACTTAGGAAACATGTTGTTAAATAAAATGTACATTAAATGAGACTAAGAACATTAATTAATTGCAACTTCTTTCGAACATTACTGAAGAACGAATTTGGTTGCATGTGCAAAAAGTGCACTGTGAACTATTAGACATGGGCCTTGAATTAACTTTAAAAATAATAAAATACAGTGCATGTTTTCTGGAGAACGAAGGAGAGTTGAACAAAAAAATAATCGTCTGAACGAAGGAGAGTTGAACAAAAAGAATCATCTGAACGAAGGAGAGTTGAACAAAAATAATCGTCTGAACGAAGGAGAGTTGAACAAAAAGAATCGTCTGAACGAAGGAGAGTTGAACAAAAAATAATCATCTGAACGAAGGAGAGTTGAACAAAATAATCTGAATGCACAGAACGTCACTGTGGGCCGTGCAATATTCATGTATACGTCACTCTGGGCCTTGCCGTTGCATCAATGAGAGAAATTACACTTTCTCTCTCCTTCCAAAGCTTTGAACTTTGGCACAAATGATGTGAGAGCAACTCTGAGACACTGGTGCAGGTGCTCATTGGTGAGCCTGGTGCGCCATCTGTTTATAATAAATTTCATTGTGGAGAAGGCTGATTTCACAGCTGTATGTGGAGCCAAACATGGTCAGGATGTATAGTGACAGTTTCTTGAGAACAGGGACATCAGCTGCAGGCACCATCTTTCCCCAGAAAGTGACCGGGTCACAATCACCAGCCTGCTCCTTCAAAAAGACACTGTTTCTTGCAGCTCAATCAACTCCATCTGCAGATTGAGACAGTGGACAATTGCTAATAAGCCAGTACCTTGGTTCTAACTATAGGTA
>NW_019944257.1:134647-152769 GCF_002910315.2 Salvelinus sp. IW2-2015 | reverse complement strand
AAAAAAGGAGAGATGGAGTGATAGATGTGTATGTATGACAGAGTGATAGACCGTGTATGTATGAAGAGTGATAGATGTGTAATGTATGACAGAGTGATAGAGTGATGATCGTGTACTGTATGACAGAGTGATAGATGTGTACTGTATGAACAGAGTGATAGATCGTGTATGTATGACAGAGTGATAGATCGTGTACTGTATGCACACGAGAGATAGAGTGTCTGTATGAAGAGTGATAGACTCGTGTAACTGTATGACAGAGTGATGATCGTTGTACTGTATGACAGAGTGATATAGACCGTGTCTGTATGACAGAGTGATAGATCGTGTACTGTTGACAGATTGATAGATCGTGTACTGTATGACAGAGTGATAGATCGTGTACTGTATGACGAGTGATAGATCATGTTGTATGACAGAGTGATAGACGTGTACTGTATGACAGAGTGATAGAGCGTGTAGTTGAGAGTGTAACCGTGTATTTGACAGAGTGATAGATCGTGTACTGTATGAAGAGTGATAGATCGTGTACTGTATGACGGAGTGATAGACCGTGTACTGTATGAAGAGTGATAGATGTGTATGATGCCGTGATGATGTAACTTATAGACAGAGTGATAGACCGCTGTACTGTTATGAAGAGTGATAGACGTGTACTGATAGACAGTGATAGATCGTGTACTGGTATGACAGAGTGATAGATCGTGTACTGTATGACAGAGTGATAGACCGTGTACTGTATGACAGAGTGATAGATCGTGTACTGTATGACAGAGTGATAGACCGTGTACTGTAAATGGAGAGTGATAGAGTGATAGACGTGTATGTTATGACAGAGTGATAGAGTGCTGAAGTATTGTGTACTGTATGACAGAGATGATAGAGTGACTAGATCGTGTACTGTATGACAGGTGATAGATTGTGTACTGTATGACAGAGTGATAGATCGTGTACTGTATGACAGAGTGATAGATGTGTACTGTATGAAAGAGTGATAGATCGTGTACTGTATGACAGAGTGACTAGACCGTGTACTGTATGACAGAGTGGATAGACGTGTCTGTATGACAGAGTGATAGATCGTGTACTGTATGACAGAGTGATAGATCGTGTACTGTATGACGACGTGATAAGATGCGTGTACTGTATGACAGAGTTGATGATGTTACTGTATGACGAGTGATAGATCGTGTACTGTATGACAGAGTGATAGGATAGTGTACTGTATGACAGCCGTGATAGAGTGATAGATTCGTGTACTGTATGACAGAGTGAGAACGTGTACTGTATGACAGAGTGATAGATCCGTTGTACTGTATGACAGAGTGATAGACCGTGTACTGTATGACAGAGTGATAGATCGTGTACTGTTGACAGAGTGATTAGGTGTACTGTTTGAACAGAGTGATGTCGACCGTGTACTGTTGACAAGAGTGATAGACGTGTAACTGTATGAACAGAGTGATAGCGAGTGTACTGTATGACGAGTGATAGATCGTGTATGTATGACAGAGTGAATAGACGTGTACTGTATGAACAGAGTGGATAGACGTGTACTGTATGCACAGAGTGATAGACGTGTACTGTATGAAGAGTGATAGATCGTGTACTGTATGACGGAGTGATAGCGTCGTGTTTATGACAGAGTGATAGACTCGTGTATTCGTATGACAGAGTGATACGAGTGATAGATGTGTCTGTATGACAGAGTGATAGATCGTGTACTGTATGAAGATGACTAGACTTGTAGTGTTATGACAGAGTGATAGATCGTGTACTGTATACAGATACAGAGTGGTAGATCGCTGTATCTATGACAGAGTGATAGTGATAGACTCGTGTACTGTATGACGGAGTGATAGACCCGTGTATGTATGACAGATGATAGATCGTGTACTGTATGACAGAGTGATAGATCGTGTACTGTATGACAGAGTGAGAGTGACTAGATCGGTACTGTATGACAGAGTGATAGACCGTGTACTGTATGGACAGAGTGATAGACTGCGTGTACTGTATGACAGAGTGATAGACCGTGTACTGTATGACACGAGTGATAGATCGTGTACTGGTATGACAGGTGATAGATCGTGTACTGTGACAGAGTGATAGATGTGTACGTATGATAAGAGTGATAGATCGTGTACTGTATGACAGAGTGATAGACCGTGTATTGGAGGACAGAGTGATAGACCGTGTACTGTATGACAGAGTGATAGTACGTGTTACTGTATGACAGAGTGATAGTCGTGTACTGTATGCAGAGTATATCGGTACTGTATGACAGAGTGATAGATGGTACTGTATGAAGAGTTAGTTTGATGTTGAAGTGATAAGTGAAGTGTGTCTGTATGACGAGTGATAGAATGTTGTGATACTGTATGAAGAGTGGATAGTACCGTGTACTGTATGAAAGATGTGATAGATGTGTACTGTATGACAGAGTGATAGATTGTGTACTGTATGACAGAGTGATAGATCGTGTACTGTATGACAGAGTGATAGACCGGGTACTGTAGTGACAGAGTGATAGATCGTGTATTGTATGACAGAGTGATATATCGTGTATGTATCAGAGTGTAGATCGTGTAGTATGCACGAGTGATAGATTGTGTACTGTATGAACGACGTGATAGATGTTACGTATGAAGATGTAGTGTGTACTGATACAGATTGACTGTGTACTGTATGACGAGTGATAGACGTGTCTGTATGACAGAGTGATAGATCGTGTACTGTATGAGAGAGTGATAGACGTGATGTTGACAGAGTGATGATCAGCGTACTTGGACAGGTGATAGATCGTGTACTGTATGAGAGTGATGACGTTATGTATGACGAGTGATAGTACGTGTTACTGTCATGACAGAGTGGATAGATTGTGTACTGTATGACGAGTATAGATCGTGTACTGTATGAAGAGTGATAGATCGTGTACTGTATGACAGATGATAGATCGTGTACTGTATCACAGAGTGATAGATCGGTTACTGTATGACAGAGTATAGACTGTTGTCTTCGACATGAAAGAAGGAGGATGGCATTGGTGTTTCTTACAAGTAGGGTGAGTCAACATGTTTCTACTTGCCGAACCCACACACACCACCACACACACCACACACCACACAACACACCACACACACACACACACCACACACACACACACACACACACACACACACACACACACACACACACACACACACACACACACACAGAATTCAGAACCATGGACAGCAACATATATTTAGTTTACATTGATTGGACTAATCGTTTTTGGTATCTTTAAGTTGTCACTGTATTAGACTTAGCAGACGTGATTTGATGATCAAATCAAATCAAATGTTATTTGTCAATGCGCCGAATACAAAGGTGTAGGTAGACCCTTACAGCGAAATGTTTCTTACAAGCCTTAACCAACGGTGGCTTTAATGAAGTTAAGTACTGCAGTGCATCTCCTCCTCATGGACTGATTGAGGTCCGAGCCTCTTCGCTGGCCATGGCAGAACACTGACATTCCTGTCTTGCAGGAAATTACGCACAGAGAGCGTATGGCTGGTGGCATTGTCATGCTGGAGGGTCATGTCAGAATGAGCTGCAGGAAGGGTCCCACATGAGGAGGAGGCATGTCTTCCCGTGTAACGCACAGCTTGAGATTGCCTGCAATTGACAACAAGCTCAGTCCGATGATGCTGTGACACATCCACCAGACCATGACGGACCTCCACCTCCAAATCGATCCCGCTCCAGAGTACAGGCCTCGGTGTAAGTTCATCCTTCGACGATAAACGCGAATCCGACCATCACCCTGGTGAGACAAAGAGCACTCGTCAGTGAAGAGCATTTTTACCAGTCCTGTCTTGGTCCAGCTACGGTGGGTTTGTGCCATAGGCGACGTTGTTGCCGGTGATGTCTGGTGAGGACTGCCTTACAACAGGCCTACAGGCCATCAGTGCCTCTCTCAGCCTATTGCGGACAGTCTGAGACTGATTGGAGATTGTGCTCAACTCGAGCAGTTTGTTTTGTTGCGTCCTGTACCTGTCCCGCAGGTGTGATGTTCGGATGTACCGATCCTGTGCAGGTGTTGTTACACGTGGTCTGCTTACACAAATGTGTAAAAAGTCAAGGGGTCTGAATACTTTCCGAATGCACTGTGTACGCACACACACACATAATACAATTGTTCGTGTGTCTATGTGTGTGTGTGTGTGTCTGTGTGTGTGTGTGTGTGTGTGTGTGTGTGGGCATTCAAGCTGCTGCTCTATGTTTGTGTAGGTGGTTGTAATTATATAAAATGCTACTCCTTTTATCATCGCTGACGTTGATATACACCCAGCTACCGTGATGTTTCACCATYTTGTTGTAGCTCTGACCTAGATCACCTGATGTACCTAGTCTAGTGTTTGATGATGAGTTGACCAATCAGATGTGRTAACATAGTTCAAAAAAACATGGAACGGCTGGGGGAGGGGCTTCCCAGATGAGATGTTTTGTAAATGAGTCAAAGTAAATGAGTTTGTGATTTGTCAGAAACCCTGGGGAATCTGATGCACAGTATGGATATACAAACTGTTGCTGTATAGGGACAATATAGCATTTGATGCTAACTTAAAATGCATAGCTACCATGTACTCCTAGTATATAATTGTTGTTTCAGTTGTGGCATTTTATCTATATGTTGTGCACGTGTTTGTAATTATATAAAATACCAGGATAATATCTCTAGCATATGATGCTGCAGTGTCTTAATAATTCCCAGTACAGAGATATTGTTGTTTTGGTTTCTTGTTGATTGGTTTGCGATTCGTCACCTCTTCAAGCAACTGTGTAGGCAGATATAAATCATGTAGATAAAAAAAAACACACTACATTAGCTGTCTGACAGCAGCTGCTGTTATGTACTGCAATAGTATTCAGTACATGTGATATATGACTTTCGGCGGTGGCATGGAAAGTGTTTGTGACCATCAAGCTGTCGCATCGTTGGTGACTTTGTCATTAGTTACGTATATCAGTGGTCGGGCAGTTCACACCGTACAGTTTATTGCACACAGGCTACCGTAAGTCATGTGCTCTCAGAAGCCGTGACGTGCTTTTCTCAACGATTACAACATACCTCCATACCCGCATTACTTCCTGTGGGCAGACGCCGAAGAAACTCAAGTCACATGACCGAGCAATTAACCAATATAAATGCTTGTTAGGTTAAACATTGCAAATGAGTCACACCTGTAACATTGCAGCAGGTTGTACTGTGTGGTAGGGAGGTAAACCTTTCTCTCCAGGCCCTGTAGCAGATTGTACTGTTGTGGTAGGGAGGTAAACCTTTCTCTCCAGCCTGTAGCAGATTGTACTGTGTGGTAGGGAGGTAAACCTTTCTCTCCAGCCCTGTAGCAGATTGTACTGTGTGGTAGGGAGGTAACCTTTCTCTCCAGCCTGTAAACAGGTTGTACTGTGTGGTAGGGAGGTAAACCTTTCTCTCCAGCCCTGTAGCAGATTGTACTGTGTGGTAGGGAGGTAAACCTTTCTCTCCAGCCTGTAGCAGATTGTACTGTGTGGTAGGGAGGTAAACCTTTCTCTCCAGCCCTGTAACAGGTTGTACTGTGTGGTAGGGAGGTAAACCTTTCTCTCCAGCCCTGTAGCAGATTGTACTGTGTGGTAGGGAGGTAAACCTTTCTCTCCAGCCCTGTAGCAGTTGTACTGTGTGGTAGGGAGGTAAACCTTTCTCTCCAGCCCTGTAGCAGTTGTACTGTGTGGTAGGGAGGTAAACCTTTCTCTCCAGCCCTGTAGCAGATTGTACTGTGTGGTAGGGAGGTAAACCTTTCTCTCCAGCCCTGTAACAGGTTGTACTGTGTGGTAGGGAGGTAAACCTTTCTCTCCAGCCCTGTAGCAGATTGTACTGTGTGGTAGGGAGGTAAACCTTTCTCTCCAGCCCTGTAGCAGATTGTACTGTGTGGTAGGGAGGTAAACCTTTTCTCTCAGCCCTGTACAGGTTGTACTGTGTGGTAGGGAGGTAAACCTTTCTCTCCAGCCCTGTAACAGGTTGTACTGTGTGGTAGGGAGGTAAACTTTCTCTCCAGCCCTGTAACAGGTTGTACTGTGTGGTAGGGAGGTAAACCTTTCTCTCCAGCCCTGTAGCAGATTGTACTGTGTGGTAGGGAGGTAAACCTTCTCTCCAGCCCTGTAACAGGTTGTACTGTGTGGTAGGGAGGTAAACCTTTCTCTCCAGCCCTGTTCAGGTTGTACTGTTGTGGTAGGGAGGTAAACCTTTCTCTCCAGCCCTGTAGCAGATTGTACTGTGTGGTAGGGAGGTAAACCTTTCTCTCCAGCCCTGTAAATTGTACTGGTGGTAGGGAGGTAAACCTTTTCTCTCCAGCCCTGTACAGGTTGTACTTGTGGTAGGGAGGTAAACCTTTCTCTCCAGCCCTGTAGCAGATTGTACTGTTGTGGTAGGGAGGTAAAACCTTTCTCTCCAGCCTGTAGCAGATTGTACTGTGGGTAGGGAGGTAAACCTTTCTCTCCAGCCCTGTAACAGGTTGTACGTGTGGTAGGGAGTAAACCTTTCTCTCCAGCCCTGTAGCAGATTGTACTGTGTGGTAGGGAGAGTAAACCTTTCTCTCCAGCCCTGTAACAGTTGTTACTGTGTGGTAGGGAGGGTAAACCTTTCTCTCCAGCCCTGTAGCAGGTTGTACTGTGTGGTAGGGAGGTAAACCTTTCTCTCCAAGCCCTGTAGCAGATTGTACTGTGTGGTAGGGAGGTAAACCTTTCTCTCCAGCCCTGACAGGTTGTACTGTGTGGTAGGGAGGTAAACCTTTCTCTCCAGCCCTGTAGCAGGATTGTACTGTGTGGTAGGGAGGTAAACCTTTCTCTCCAGCCCTGTAGCAGATTGTACTGTGTGTAGGGAGGTAAACCTTTCTCTCCAGCCTGTAGCAGGTTGTACTGTGTGGTGAGGGAGATAACCTTCTCTCCAGCCCTGTACAGTTGTACTGTGTGGTAGGGAGGTAAACCTTTCTCTCCAGCCCTGTAACAGTGTACTGTGTGGTAGAGGGGGTAAACCTTTCTCTCCAGCCCTGTAGCAGATTGTACTGTGTGGGTAGGGAGGTAAACTTTCTCTCCAGCCCTGTAACAGGTTGTACTTGTGTGAGGGAGGTAAACCTTTCTCTCCAGCCCTGTATCAATTGTACTGTGTGGTAGGAGGTAAACCTTTCTCTCCAGCCCTGTAACAGATTGTACTGTGTGGTAGGGAGGTAAACCTTTCTCTCCAGCCCTGTAACAGGTTGTACTGTGGTGTGGGAGGTAACCTTTCTCTCCAGCCCTGTTCAGTTGTACTGTGTGGTAGGGAGGTAAACCTTTCTTCTCAGCCCTGTACAGGTGTGTACTGTGTGGTAGAGGAGTAAACCTTTTTCTCCAGCCTGTATCAGGTTGTACTGTGTGGTTAGGGAGGTAAACCTTATTTCCAGCCCTGTACAGGATTGTACTGTGTGGTAGGGAGGTAAACCTTTCTCTCCAGCCCTGTAGCAGATTGTACTGGTTTATCGTGTTAGGGAGGTAAAACCTTTCTCTCCAGCCCTGTAGCAGATTGTACTGTTGGTAGGGAGGTAAACCTTTCTCTCCAGCCCTGTAGCAGATTGTACTGTGTGTAGGGAGGTAAACCTTTCTCTCCAGCCCTGTAGCAGATTGTACTGTGGGTAGGGAGGTAAACCTTTCTCTCCAGCCCTGTAGCAGATTGTACTGTGTGTTGGAGGGAGGTAATCACCAGCCCTGTAGCAGATTTACTGTGTGGTAGGGAGGTAAACCTTTCTCTCCAGCCCTGTAACAGGTTGTATGCTGTGTGGTAGGGAGAAACCTTTCTCTCCAGCCCTGTAACAGGGTTGTACTGTTTGTAGGGAGGTAAACCTTTCTCTCCAGCCCTGTAGCAGATTGTACTGTGTGTGTAGGGAGTAATCACCAGCCCTGTAGCAGATTGTACTGTTGGTAGGGAGGTAAACCTTTCTCTCCAGCCCTGTAGCAGATTGTACTGTGTGGTAGGGAGGTAAACCTTTATCTCCAGCCCTGTAGCAGGTTGTACTGTGTGGGGAGGTAAACCTTTCTCTCCAGCCCTGTAGCAGATTGTACTGTGTGGTAGGGAGGTAAACCTTTCTCTCCAGCCCTGTAGCAGATTGTACTGTGTGGTAGGGAGGTAAACCTTTCTCTCGAGCCCTGTAGCAGGTTGTACTGTGTGGTAGGGAGGTAAACCTTTCTCTCCAGCCCTGTAGCAGGTTGTACTGTGTGGTAGGGAGGTAAACCTTTCTCTCCAGCCCTGTAGCAGGTTGTACTGTGTGGTAGGGAGGTAAACCTTTCTCTCCAGCCCTGTAACAGATTGTACTGTGTGTAGGGAGGTAAACCTTTCTCTCCAGCCCTGTAGCAGGTTGTACTTGTGTTAGGGAGGTAAACCTTTTTCTCCAGCCCTGTAGCAGATTGTACTTGTAGAGAGGTAAAACTTTCTCTCCAGCCCTGTAACAGATTTACTGTGTGGTAGGGAGGTAAACCTTTCTCTCCAGCCCTGTAGCAGGTTGTACTGTGTGGTAGGGAGGTAAACCTTTCTCTCCAGCCCTGTAGCAGTTGTACTGTGTTGGTAGGGAGGTAAACCTTTCTCTCCAGCCCTGTAGCAGGATTGTACTTGTGTGGTAGGGAGATAAACCTTCTCTCCAGCCCTGTACAGGTTGTACTGTGTGGTAGGGAGTAAACCTTTCTCTCCAGCCCTGTACAGGTTGTCTGGTGGTAGGGAGGTAAACCTTTCTCTCCAGCCCTGTATCAGGTTGTACTGTGTGGTAGGGAGGTAAACCTTTCTCTCCAGCCCTGTACAGTGTACTGTGGTGTAGGAGGTAAAACTTTTTCTCCAGCCCTGTACAGGTTGTACTGTGTGGTAGGGAGGTAAACCTTTCTCCAGCCCTGTAGCAGGTTGTACTGTGTGGTAGGGAGGTAAACCTTTCTCTCCAGCCCTGTAGCAGATTGTACTGTGTGGTAGGGAGGTAAACCTTTCTCTCCAGCCCTGTAGCAGATGTGTACTGTGTGGTAGGGAGGTAAACCTTTCTCTCCAGCCCTGTAGCAGATTGTACTGTGTGTAGGGAGGTAAACCTTTCTCTCCAGCCCTGTAGCAGACTGTTACTGTGTGGAGGGAGGTAAACCTTTTCTTCCAGCCCTGTAGGCAATTGTTACTGTGTGTTAGGAGGTAAATCACCAGCCCTGTAGCAGATTGTACTGTGTTGGTAGGGAGGTAAACCTTTCTCTCCAGCCCTGTAACAGGTTTGTACTGTGTTGGTAGGGAGGTAAACCTTTCTCTCCAGCCCTGTAACAGGTTTGTACTGTGTTGGTAGGAGTAAACCTTTCTCTCCAGCCCTGTAGCAGATTGTACTGTGTGTAGGGAGAGGTTAATCTCCAGCCCTGTAGCAGATTGTACTGTGTGGTAGGGAGGTAAACCTTTCTCTCCAGCCCTGTAGCAGATTGTACTGTGTGGTAGGAGGTAAACCTTTATCTCCAGCCCTTAGCAGGTTGTACTGTGTGGGGTAGGAGGTAAACCTTTCTCTCCAGCCCTGTAGCAGGATTGTACTGTTGTGGTAGGAGGTAACCTTCCTCTCCAGCCCTGTAGCAGATTGTACTGTGTGGTAGGGAGATCCTTTACTACCAGCCACTGTATGCAGTATGACTGTGTAGGATAGGCGGTAAACCTTTCTTCCAGCCCTGTAAGCAGGTTGTACTGTGTGTGGTAGGGGAGGCTTCCTTTCTCTCCAGCCCTGTTAGGCAGGTTGTACTGTGTGGTAGGGAGGTAAACCTTTCTCTCCAGCCCTGTAGCAGATTGTACTGTGTGGTAGGGAGGTAAACCTTTCTCTCCAGCCCTTTAGCAGATTGTACTGTGTGGTAATTAATGCACTATAAAAGGAAATAGGATGTTATTTAGGAAGCAGACATACCGATACTGACAGAATTAATTCTAATAATCAAAGAGTAGGACTGAGTCAAGAGATACAAATCATCATTATCTTTCTGTATTACCACACTGATTTTAACTGTTCTATGGTCTTCTTTAAAGATCCCAAGTAGCAGAGCGTTGTCCCACTCACTGTTTGTGCTCTTGACAACTCTATTGTTGCCGCTGTCATTTGGCATGATTGGCAACGACACAGAAACAGTCACCCAGGCTAGATCACTATGTCTTTCTGGATTTGACACATCTTAATGTTTTAAATTATTATCTTCGTCATGGAGATATTTATCTAGCTTTAGGATTATTGCATTCATTAATTCTCGGGATATTAAATCTTTCTTTGACGATTTAAATATGTATCTTGCTTAAAGATTTTTTTTAAATGGATTTAATTCTCATGATATTTATATAACAGATTTATTATGGAGATACGGTATCTATCTTGCGTTAAGATAATACGTTATTTAATTCTCGTTGATATTGCTTTAGTATTTTAATWAATTAATTCCAGATGGAACAGATTGGGCTTAGTCATCGCTGAACTGAGATGACAGGACTGCGTCCCAAATGGCACCATAATCCCTTTACGGTGCATTCGGAAAGTATTCAGACCCCTTGACTTATTCCACATTTTGGTACGTTACAGCTTTATTCTAAAAAAGTATTAAATAATTGTTTCCCCTCATCAATCTACACACAATACCCCATAATGACAAAGCAAAAGTAGGTTTTTAGAAATTCTAGCAAATATTTGTAAAAAAASAACAACTGAAATATCACATTTACATAAGTATTCAGACCCTTTACTCAGTACTTTGTTGAAGCACCTTTGGCAGCGATTACAGCCTTGTGTCTTCTTGGGTATGATGCTACAAGCTTGGTACACCTGTATTTGGGGAGTTTCTCCCATTCTTCTCTGCAGATCCTCTCAAGCTCTGTCAGGTTGGATGGGGAGCGTTGCTGCACAGCTATTTTCAGGTCTCTCCAGATATGTTCGATTTTGGTTCAAGTCCTGGCTCTGGCTGAGCCACTCAAGGACATTCAGAGACTTGTCCTGAAGCCTCTCCTGCGTTGTCTTGGCTGTGTGCTTAGGGTTGTTGTCCTGTTGGAAGGTGAACCTTTGCCCAAGTCTGAGGTCCTGAGCGCTCTGGAGCAGGTTTTCATCAAGGATCTCTCTGTACTTTGCTCCGTTTATCTTTCCCTCGATCCTGACTAGTCTCCCAGTCCCTGCCACTGAAAAACATCCTCACAGCATGATGCTGCCACCACCATGCTTCATTGTAGGGATGGTGCCAGGTTTCCTCCAGACGTGACATTTGGCATTCAGGCCAAAGAGTTCAATCTTGGTTTCATCAGACCAGAGAATCTTGTTTCTTATGGTCTGAGAGTCTTTAGGTGACTTTTGAAAAACTCCAAGTGGACTGTCATGTGCCTTTTATTGAGGAATGGCTTCCGTCTGGCCACTCTACCATAAAGGCCTGATTGGTGGAGTGCTGCAGAGATGGTAGTCCTCCATACCCTGATGAAGACAGCTTGTCTGTCGAAACGTTGGATATTAGGTTATTCAATAATTGCATCTGAGCTCCTAGAGTGTGCTGCTCTCCTTTTCTTTTTCATGTCCTCTACCGAGGACCTTTTGAGCTCTGTCAGAGATGGTTGTCCTTCTGGAAGGTTCTGCCATCTCCACAAAGGAAGTCTGTAGCTCTGTCAGAGTGACCATTGGGTTCCTGGTCACCTCCCTGACCAAGGCCCTTCTCCCCCGATTGCTCAGTTTGGCCTGGCGGCCAGCTCTAGGAAGAGTCTTGGTTTTTCCAAACTTATTCCATTTAAGAATGATGGAGGCCAATGTGTTTTTGGGGACCTTCAATGCTGCAGAAATGTTTTGGTAACCTTTCCCAAATCTGTGCCTCGACACAATCCTGTCTCTGAGTTCTAAAAAGTGGATCGATGATGGCTAGAAGACCGGCGACGCCGACAACCGAGCGCCGCCCGAACAAGGAGAGGACCCGACTTCGGCGGAAGTCAAATCAAATCAAATCAAGTTTATTTTATATAGCCCTTCGTACATCAGCTAATATCTCGAAGTGCTGTACAGAAACCCAGCCTAAAACCCCAAACAGCAAGCAATGCAGGTGTAGAAGTTGTGACAGTACCCCCCCCCTTGAGCCATGCGCCGACGCCGGCCTCTGGGATGACCCGGAGGGCGAGGCGCAGGGCGATCCGGACCGAGACGGTGGAACCACTACACCCTGCCCGTGCAGGTCCCTGAAAATCTCGTCTACAAAGGCTTGGAAGACTGATGGAGCATTCATCAACCCGTACGGCATGACAAGGTACTCATAATGCCCTGAGGTAGTACTGAACGCCGTCTTCCACTCGTCTCCAGGTTGTAAGCAATTCTGAGATCTAGTTTGGTGAAGAAGCGCGCCCCGTACATTGACTCAATCGCCATGGCGATAAGAGGTAGCGGGTAACTGTACCTCACCGTGATCTGATTTAGGCCTCGGTAGTCAATACACGGGCGCAGACCTCCCTCCTTCCTCTTCACAAAAAAGAAACTCGAGGAGGCGGGTGAAGTGGAGGACCGAATGTACCCCTGACGTAGGGATTTGGAGACATATGTTTCCATAGCCTCCATCTACGCCTGTGAGAGGGGATACACGTGACTCCTGGGAAGTGCAGCGTCTACCAGGAGATTTATCGCATAATCGCCCCGTCGATGGGGTGGTATTGAGTCGCCTTCTTTTTGGAGAAGGCGAGAGCCAAATCGGCATATTCAGGGGGAATGCGCACGGTGGAGACCTGGTCTGGACTTTCCACCGTAGTAGGCCCTATCGTTCCATCCCGCACTGGTGGCCAGGGTCCGAAAATCCATGGCGAACTCCTGGGCGCTCCTCGTCCCCTGCCTCAGACGGAAGAGACGTTCTACCCTCGGGTGGATAGTCGAAGACTGCCCGGAAACGGCAGGTGAAATCCTCGAAATGGTCCAGAGCCGCATCTCCTTCTCCCCCCATGGCGTTGGCCCACTCCAAGGCTTTCCCAGAGAGGCACAAGACGAGGGCGGACACCTTCTCACGACCTGAAGGAGCCGGGTGGATGGTTGCCAGGTAGAGGTCGAGCTGTAATTGGAAACCCTGGCAGCGTGCAGCCGTCCCGTCATACTCCCGGGGAAGGGCGAGACAAATCCCACTGGGACCGGGTGAAGGGGGGGCGAGTAGTGGAGAKCCTGGTTGTGCTGGTGGAGGCGCTGGAGGAACTCCCTGTCTCTCCCAGCGGTCCATGGTTTGGACAACGTAGTCCATGGCGGTGCCGAGATGGTGGAGCATCGCCGCATGCTCCCGGACGCGCTCCTCCACCCCTATTCCAGGGGTACCTGCTCCTGCTGACTCCATATAGTTGGTGTGGGACTCTGTAAGGGGTGCGTAATCGGTGGCAGGGAAGTCAGACGCAAGAGAGCAGAACTTGGTAATAGCCGGAGCAGTTTAATAGCAAAACCCACGGCATAAAAATAACAAGAATAATTGGGTACAAAAACCCGTCGCGCACCAAACAACATGTGCACAAGCACTACAATCAACAATCCCACACAAAGACATGGGGGGAACAGTGGGTTAAATACACAACAAATGATTGAGGGAATTGAAACCAGGTGTGAGGAAAAGAGGACCAAACATGGAAAATGAAAAGTGGATCGATGATGGCTAGAAGACCGGCGACGCTAGCGCCGCCCGAACAAGGAGAAGACCTGAATTCGGCGGAAGTCGTGACAGTGCCTTTCAAATCATGTCCAATCAATTGAGTCCACCTCCAATCAAGTTGTAGAAACATCTCAGGATGATCAATGGAAACAGGATGCACCTGAGCTCAATTTCGATTCTCATGCAAAGGGTCTGAATACTTATGTAATAAGATATTTCTGTTTTATTAATACATTCGCCAAACCATTTCTAAAAACCTGTTTCGCTTTGTCATTATGGCGGTACAGTGTGTAGATTGATGAGAATTATTATTATTTTTTTAAATACATTTTCAAATAAGGTTGTAACGTAACAAAATATGGAAAAAGTCTGAATACTTTCCGAATGCACTGTATATCATATCACTGTGTAGTATTTACTTATGATCAAGGCCCATACATAGGAATGAGGTGCTATTTGGAGTACTACTATATACAGTATCTAATTATAAATGCGTCAATCACTGGAACAACTTGATCAGGGGAAATCTGCTGTGTGATAACTTGATCAGGGGAAATCTGCTGTGTGATAACTTGATCAGGGAATCTGCTGTGTGATAACTTGATCAGGGGAATCTGCTGTGTGATAACTTGATCAGGGGGAAATCTGCTGTGTGATAACTTGATCAGGGGGAAAATCTGCTGTGTGATAACTTGATCGGGGGGAAATCTGCTGTGTGATAACTTGATCAGGGGGAAATCTCGTGTTGTTAACTTGATCAGGGGGAAATCTGCTGTGTATAACTTGATCAGGGGAAATCTGCTGTGTGATAACTTGATCAGGGGAAATCTGCTGTGTGATAACTTGATCAGGGGGAAATCTGCTGTGTGATAACTTGATCAGGGGAAATCTGCTGTGTGATAACTTAGCAGGGGGAAATCTGCTGTGTGATAACTGATCAGGGGGAAATCTGCTGTGTGATAACTTGATCAGGGGAAATCTGCTGTTTGATAACTTGATCAGGAAATCTGCTGTGTGATAACTTGATCAGGGGGGAAATCTGCTGTGTGATAAACTTGATCAGGGGGAAATCTGCTGTGTGATAACTTGATCAGGGGGGAAATCTGCTGTGTGATACTTGATCAGGGGAAATCTGCTGTGTGATAACTTGATCAGGGGGAAATCTGCTGTGTGATAACTTGATCAGGGGGAAATCTGCTGGTTGATAACTTGATCAGGGGGAAATCTGCGTGTGTATAACTTGATCAGGGGGAATCTGCTGTGTGATAACTGATCAGGGGAAATCTGCTGTGTATAACGATCAGGGAATCTGCTTGTGATAACTTGATCAGGGGGAAATCTGCTGTGTGATAACTTGATCAGGGGGAAATCTGCTGTGTGAAACTTGATCAGGGGGAAATCTGCTGTGTGATAACTTGATCAGGGAATCGCGTGTTGATAACTGATCAGGGGGAAATCTGCTGTTGATAACTGATCAGGGGGGAAATCTGCTGTTGTGATAAACTTGATCAGGATGGAAATCTGCTGTGTGATAACTTATCAGGGGAAATCTCTGCGTGCATAAACTGATCACGGAAATCTGCGTGGAAACTTATCAGGGTAAATCTGCTGTGTGATAACGATCGGGAAATCTGCTGTGTGATAACTTGATCAGGGGAAATCTGCTGTGTGATAACTTGATCAGGGGGAAATCTGCTGTGTGATAACTTGATCAGGGGGAAATCTGCTGTGTGATAAACTTGATCAGGGAAATCTGCTGTGTGAATAACTTGATCAGGGGGGAAATCTGCGCTGTGTATAGCTTTGATACAGGGGAAATCTGCTGTGTGATATAATTATATGATACCTCAATGGATAATGTAGCCTGTTCCAGCCCTGCAGAGATTAAAACACTGCAACACATTCAGTAGGCTTCATAGCTCACATGTAGGTCGTACCCAAAATGGCACCCTTTGATCAGGGCCTACAAAAGCAGTGTATTACATAGGAAATAAGGTGACATTAAGGAGGGAGCGTTTTCCCAGTCCGTGTACGTCTGTCAAGTGAGACTAGGTCACATGACGYAAGCAGAAACAAATCACCCCCCCAGAAAAAAACATATTTTTATTAATAACTTTATTTTCATTTCAGTAAGTGCTTTTCATTTCTCATAGTTCAAAAAACTCCCACAATGCTGCATTCAGAAACAATACAATATTATTAACTACAACAAGTGACAAATAGATAAAAACCTGTACATCTGTGGTGTAACTGACCAATAATAGGGGTGATTATAACATGTGTTTATATATACACTGGGCAGGCACTGGGTCATAGACAATGACAGTGTCCCAAACGACATCCTATTGCAAGAATTTTATTCTTAACTGATTTGCGTTGTTAAATAAAGGTTACATTTCAAAAAAATWATAATAATTGTAGTCCCCGCATGTAGGGACTAAGGTGCCATTTGGGATGCAGGCAATTTTTTTAAATACATTTGCAAACATAAAAAAAAAAACTGTTTTCGCTTCGTCATTATCGGTGTATTTTGTGTAGATTGATGAGGGAAAAAAATGTATTTAATCAATTTTAGAATAAGGCTGTAACGTAACACAATGTGGGGGAAAAAGGGAAGGGGTRTGAATACTTCCCGGAATGCGCTGTATATCTGGGGTGTAGAAAGTCCGTTGCCCTTAAACCCAGGATTTCCCAAACTCGTACCTGGGGTTTTTTGTTTTCCCCTAGCACTACATAGCTGATTAAAAAGTAATCAACTCATCATCAAGCTGTGATGATTTGAATCAGCTGTGTGAGGCTAGAAAAACCAAAACGTGCTCTCCTTGGGTTCCTCGGGGACCTAGTTAGGGAAACGCTGCCTTAACTAACTGCTTTAACATATCTTCCTAACTAACTTACTCTGCACACTGTGTCTATGCAGTCGGGTTATACAGATCTTTAAAGGTCTATACAGGTCTTTAAAGATCTACACAGATCTTTAAAGGTCTATACAGGTCTTTAAAGATCTACACAGTCTAGACAGGTCCCTTTAAAGTACAAGTCTGATACAGGTCTTTAAGGTCTAGACAGGTATAGTCTTTAAAGGTCTAATACAGGTCTTTAAAGGTCTATACAGGTCTTTTCAAAGGGCTACACACAGGTCTATAAAGTTCTATACAGGTCTTTAAAGGTCTATACAGGTCTACACAGATCTTTAAAGTCTACACAGGTCTTTAAAAGATCTACACAGGTCTAGACAGTCTTAAAGGTCTATCAGTCTTAAAGGGCTACACAGGCTATAAAGGTCTATACAGGTCTTAAAGGTCTATACAGGTCTTTAAGGTCTACACAGGTCTTTAAAGGTCTACACAGGTCTTTAAAGATCTACACAGTCTTTAAAATCTACACAGGTCTAGACAGGTCTTTAAAGGTCTATACAGGTCTTTAAAATGTTTTTAAAGATCTATAAAGATGCCTGTCTGCATGTAAGTTCCAATCCGGGTCTCCGGGAAATTTGTGTTAGCCAGCAGAGATAAAATCTAGGCATTAGCTTGGGGGGGCTAATGCAAGTGTTTAGGTGTACTCTCACTATATTCAGCTAGTAAGGACAACACAAACCTACAAGGCCTAACACTAGCTATGAATCACATTAGTCTGTTTATGCTCAGCTAGTGAAGGCTTTTTATATTGAGGGAGAAGTGACACAAGTGTACACTTCAGGGGGGGGGATAAGAGGTAAAGAAGTTTATAGGACGCACCCTCAGAATAATGTACACCATGCTTTCATACAACGATGGGTTTGTTTGTTTCTTCTTGACTGTCACAGCCAAGATTTAATCCTGCAGTAATAAAATGCTAAATTATCTGGTTGCAGGTGAGAGAGGAGAGAGAGAGAGAGAGAGAGAGAGAGAGAGAGAGAGAGAGAGAGAGAGAGAGAGAGAGAGAGAGAGAGAGAGAGAGAAGAGGAGACTGAAACTGAGAAGACGGAGAGAGAAGAGAAGAAGAGAGAGAGAGAGAAGGACGGCTGAGAGAGGAGAGATCGAGAGAGTCTCAAAAGAAGAAGGAGGGAAAGACGGAGAGGAATAAGGAGAAAAGGAAGAGGAGGAAAAAGAGAGAGAGAGAGAGAGAGAGAGAGAGAGAGAGAGAGAGAGAGAGAGAGAGAGAGAGAGAGAGAGAGAGAGAGAGAGAGAGAGAGAGAGAGACGACTGAAAATTCTGGTAATTTACTTTCAATGCAAAACCCATGCACTGTATGTTGAAAGCAGTAAGGTACGATCTGAATATGACTGTGCGGTACATAGGCTAAACTCTCCACTAGCCGGATCCCTTTGTGGCTTGGAGCATGCAAAATGTCCCTCTGTATGTGTCTGTGTGCTACATACAGTATTGTGTTTGTTCTATGGTGTTTTGACCTATCAGAATGTAATGTTAAATACACTGTCTATAGTTTGGAGTGGTGTTTTGACCTATCAGAATGTAATG